>NC_082655.1:24397154-24700184 GCF_028023285.1 Balaenoptera ricei
CATTTCTTATTCTTGTGCAAGTACTCTATTTTGATGGGAATTACTAAGAGTACAATATTTTTTAAATCGCTGAAGTAAATCTATAATGTCTTTCATATTAGGTTGAAGGAAATACAATTAAGAAAAAAATAACCCTGGATAAGCAAAAGAAAAATGGGGAGAAATAATATGTATGTAATACATTAGTCAATTGAGCTTAAAATGTTGGTATGTTTTTTATCTGGCTAGTAATAAGTATGTGTGCGTGTGTGTGTGTGTGTGTGTCCCTCAGAGGTGACTGACTCTGAAAACACTTGGAAAAATAAAAACCAATGACCATTTAAATTTGCAGATGTACTTCAAGAAAAGTTAAAGTAACAGAAATTACAGATAATTTGTCCTAATATTTGGAAGTACTACTAATGTGCTTCTTATTGATTCTTATGTATCAAGCAATGAAAATTAACCAAGTAGAATTAATTTTCCTAATAAAGGTATGGAGAAGCTACATGGCTGAGGGAAGCAATTTCATATTCCTGAGGCTCTGAAAGTTTGAAATATTTTATCAGTTAAAATGAAACAGTGATGAACAATGCAGGCACCTTTTCCAGGAAATGTACATGTTTTTGCAAGGTCTAGCTTCTAAATTCTTAGTAATTTTGTCTTATTTATATCTCCTTTATAAAAGAAAAATTATATTTCAACTAAGGAGAATAACTAAATAATAATGAAAATATTTGTATGGTCATATAGAATATGGCTACTGCTGGTAAAAGTGTTTCAATTAATGGTGGCACATTTAATAAGGGAATTTATTGCTCCAATTTTTATATTTGTTCAACTTGCTTAAAATTCTATTTATTCAGTACAAAACCTACAGTAGCTAAGCCCCTTGGCTCTTACTGAGGCCTGGTTTGGGGGAGAGTTGCAGTTAATCTGTATTGGTTTTCAACTAGCTATGTAAGGGAAGAGATTTTCTTAATGTAAGATTACCTAACTCTTGAGCTCTGTTTCAGAGCTTCTGAGAAAGATCTACTAATGAGTTACTTGTCAATGACAATAAATTCTAGCTTCTGTAATACAAATGTCTTACTCTTCCTTACTCTTTTACATCTCTCATTATTATCATTCCCAAAACTGTAATCATAATTGTGGTTATAAGTAATCCTATGCTTATACTCTTCTATTTTCCTAAGCCTCCTCATTCCTGAAAATTTTCTCATATTTCTCATTTCAAAACAGAACAGTTAGCTCTCTCTGAATCTCCAGACTAGGTTAGCTATTTCTACTGAGTTCTCTAAAACTGCCTATACTTTTATAGCCTCTTTTTGTTGTTTGCATATGAGCTAGGAAGAGTCCTTTCTCCTGTCAGAGCATGCTCTATACACTCTTTAGATCTTTCTCAAGAAATGGGGTCCTTTTGTTAGTCTGGCTTTCTCTTGCATTATCAAGTGTCTTATTTTCTGAATACTGCCAGTTAGCATATAAACAGAGTATAATATCTTACAGAATATCTTGTATTGATATCATTAAAAATTCCTTCATTTCTTATTTGTTTTATCAACTATTATATATTTTGTAGATATACAGAGTACATATTTATATATTAAATTTTCCATTCTCCTCTTCTGAATTGTTTTATACTTGTGATGTTTACACATCTTTACCTTCCATTCACTCTTTAATCTTGTCCTGATTTCTAAACCCACATTTAGGTAAACTTTATCTCAACCCAAAGCAAGCAGGTCCTGCCCCAGATTAATGGTCCAATAATTTGCATCTCTATTAATGAGTGAGAAGCTCAGGCTAATGTGTCAGCTTCATTCAAGAAGCCTGGTTCCTTCCATTTTAAATGTGGAGAACTCAGACTGTGAACGAAATGCCAATATTCTTACAACTGATGAAAATTGGTATTTTGTGATATTCTTAGACTTAAGATGTAAACTGTACAGGCTTTTTTCCTAGTATATAATCAGCTTTAAATAACCTCAGATTGTGTGAGGAGAGCTTTGGCCTCCAGTTATCAAAGCTACAGATGTGGTCTGGAACATTTCTAAGTGAATTAACTAGGATCATGAGCTCTATGACTAGACGTGGTTGAAGTTGACTATAAATGAAGTCTTGTTCCCTAATACTACAGATTATGGTTCCATTGTTAAACAACCTTGTATTCCTAAATCCTTAAAAAACAGAGGCCAATTTTATTTTTTCATGCATTCACATTGTTGCATTCATAAACTGCTTCAAATTTGGATGGCATTGCTAACCCACTCGGCTGCCTTCTTGAGATCAGTACAGAATGCCTCTCTTTTCTACTGTCTTCATTTAAGCACCTTTAAAACTTTTATGTATTACTCCACAGCAACAGCAATGGTAGACATCATCCTCTACATCAGAGATTATAACCCTGAACATCAGGGCAGAAGAGCAGACCAAAATTATGCATTTGGAGCTGCCGCAGAGGAATCATTTTAAATTCTATAAATGTAGAACTACCTCCTCTGTCAATGACTGTCATGTAAGCAAAGTAAACACAAGGCATATAATAGTGTTTATTTCAGCTTTCATAGATGCCATTAGCAAAACTAAATTCACATTCATATTTATTTCATGCTTTTCCTTAAAATAGACATAAAATCACAAAAATTAGAAAGACCACAATTTGCTTTTATTTTTAAATCCAAAAAATGAAATCGTGGCATTTTAAATGTATGTCTATCACAATCCCATAATTTAGAAATAGATTGACAACATATATTTCCCTTACATCTTTCCTCAGAGATGTAATTACTTTACACCTCAAAGATGTAACATTATTTTTCCAGTAATGTTAAAATTATGCTTAGAAAGTAATAATTTATTTTAAATAAAGGGTCTGATACAGCCTCTAACTTCCAACAGAATGTATAAATTCCAATAGAATGTATAAAGTCAGAGAAAAAGAAAAAAACACATAATGCAATCTTTGGTTGATACATATACTTTTGCATCTATCTGGAAGGAAGAAATTTACTTATTACAAGAACAGTGGAACTTGACTGAGAGAAGCAATTGATCACTCATGGTGCTATATGGCATGGCGTAAAGCAAACATCCTAGCATCAAAGTAGATTAGGAGAATCATTTGTCAGTCTGCATTTTCTATAGCCTTGTGGTAAAATCTTAAGGGCTGTCCTTCTTCCAGTATTGGTGCTGCATTTTTAAGTAGCCATAGCTATATGCATCCTCTTTGCCATCAGAACTTTGGATATAACAGGCTGGAGGATAGAATATCTTAATAATTAATACCTGGTGTAAAATTAATATGGGGTGTATTGGAAGAGTGAAGGCAGGGAACTAACAATAAAGTATTGAACACAGGTAGTAAAACTCCCGTAATTAAAGCACAAACAACCTGGGAAAAGAGTTCTGAGAGAAAAATGGGGATTGCAATGGTTTATGTTCTTGATTTCCTTTCAAATACCAAAGTCAAGCCACAGTGTTAAAGACATCCTCATCTAAAGTTAACAGAAGCAAACTAAATAAATTCAAACACTGAATGTTGGGTTGACAACTATAGACAACACTATTCAGGCAAGAGGGATGGGTACAACCTGCACAGAGTGGACAGAGCAGGGCCAAAGGAAACTACCCACCTGTCTACAAGCAGTCATTAAAACACATTAGAATTCTACTCATTTTGTGAAGACATAACAGAAAAAGAGCCAAACAAAATACCATATGATACACAGAAGAAAATTTTATACTAAAACCTCAGATTTAGAGCAGGAATCCTTAAAGTTTTTTTTCTTCTCAAATTAAATAGAAGAAAGTTAAAGAAATTATTTATTATCCTAATAGGAAAAAATGATTTGTTTTGTTTTGTTTTATGGAACTGCAGCAGGTCATCATCAAAAAGTCTACAGATAATGAATGCTGGAGAGGGTGTGGAGAAAAAGGAACCCTCCTACACTGTTGGTGGGAATGTAAATTGGTGCAGCCACTATGGAGAACAGTATGGAGGTTCCTTAAAAAACTAAAAACAGATCCTGTAATCCCATTCCTGGGCATATATCCAGAGAAAACCATAATTCAAAAAGATACATGCACCCCAATGTTCACTGCAACACTATTTACAATAGCCAAGACATGGAAGCAACCTAAATGTCCAACGACAGGTAAATGGATAAAGAAGATGTGGTATATATATATATATATATATATATATATATATATATATATATATATATATAAAAATATATAAATATATATATATATTTATATATATATACACACATACATACACACACATATATATATACATATATATATATGTATATATATGGTAAAATATTATTACTCAGCCATAAAAAAGAATGAAATAATGCCATTTGCAGTAACATGGATCGACCTAGAGATTATCAAAATAAGTAAAGTAAGCCGGAGAAAGACTAACATCATATGATATTGCTTATACGTGGAATCTAAAAAAAATGATACAAATGAACTTATATACAAAACAGAAACAGGCTCACAGACATAGAAAACAAACTTATGTTTACTTAAGGGGAAAGGAAGGGTAGGGATAAATTAGGAGTTTGGGATTAACATATACACACTACTATATATAAAACAGATAACCAACAAGTACCTACTGAATAGCACAGGAAACTATAATCAGTATTTTTTAATAACCAATAAGGGAAAAGAATCTGAAAAAGAATATATATATAACTGAACCACTTTGCTTTACACCTGAAACAAACACAACGTTGTAAATCAATTATACTTCAATTAAAAAAAAGAAACCACAGCGGAATGGAATGGTAAAGATAAAAGGGAGAAGTGAATAGAAAATACCACAGGATAAAGTGTCATGAGAGATAAATATGATGAAGAAATTTATAAAGCAACAGCATATTTTCAGTACATAAGAAGAAATTTAAAAGGAGAATTTTTGGAAGAAAACCCAATCAGTGATATGTAGAGCAAATGTAATAAGATATTCTAACATGTAGAGTAGAATAGAGGAGTCACAAAGGATGCAGAAAAAGATGAGAGATACAAAGGACAGAGAATGGATGCTTAGTCTGTGAAAATCAAGTTGTTCTGTAGAAATACATTATAAAATTAGGATATTAACAATATTCAAAACAATGGTCAGAAACACTGAACATAAAGTATGAGTATTTACATTTAAAAAATTTACCAAAATAAATAAATTTAAATATATTCATTGATAATCATTCTTAATTCAGAAAATGCCTGGAGAAATTTATAATGACTCTCACTTGCATAGTCCTTTTCCAGGATATAGTATACAATAAATGTTACCTTGATTTATTCTGGTTTGTAGATTATAAATGAAAGATAAAATATAGTTCAAACATACAGACAGAAAAGATAGTTTAAGCTTCAAAAAAACCTTTAGAAGACTAGTCTCCTATTCATTTAACAATAAACAGCATAAGATCTAATAAAAAACAGTAACTAAAAAAACTATAGTAAATCAAGTTTTCTATTTGGTGTAAAGATGAGAGTTTTAAATAGACTATGCTTCAAGAGAATAGACGAGCTACTACTGAAAAAAATATTTGAAGATGTACTGCAGCCAATGAGAAATGAATCATACTGTACAATATAAGATACACGTTTAATAAAGGATAATGAGCATTAACATCTGTTAAACATTATTAAACATAATTGGCTACACCAGCAACGGATATGTTTATTAAAATAATCATACAGCCTAAAACAACTCACTAACTGTAAGCCAAGGAAATAAAATAAGTAGATTCTATTAAGGATATTTCAAAATAGGGGATTCTCCAGGGAGAAATCATAGTGTATATTTTTTTTCCTAACTTGCAGAGGATAAAATCAAAATATATAATTTTATCTTTCAATCTAAATATCACATAAAAAGTTTTTACTTGAAATTTGTTTCATAAATGGTAAGTAAGGTAAAAATGTAAAAAATATTGAGAGAACCCAAGCAAAATGTGAAACTTTCCAAACTTGGCTCCATGAATCCCCCACTCCCAGACTCTGCATGAAAGGCAACCATCACTAAGGATGATTCTGAGTGAATATTTTTTAGTACTATGTATAGAGAAAGTAGAAAACCCGGCTTTAAATGACCTAAACAAAAAAGAGAAATTTCTGACTAATGCAACTAAAAACTCCAGATGATATTCTGGAGCTTCAAGTGAGGTTTGATTAAGTGCCTCCAAAAAATGTCAGTAACTTAATTTCTCTCTGTCTCTATGCTCTTCTACTGTATCAGCAAAATCCAGGGAACACACAGGGTCCTTGAGCAGATTTAGGCTTTTCCTTAGTCATAATAACTGTTGCAGTTGCAGACCTCACCTCCAAACTCCTTGATTTCATACATAAGGGAAGCTGTTTTTCCTAGGTCTAGAGAAGAAAGTGGACTCTTTTTGTTTATTTTTGTTTTTTGGTTTCTAGTATCTGCAGAAGTCTTGTCTCCCAAATGATTCTTTAGATTAGGTGCATGTATCAAAACAAATGGTAAAGAGGGAGTAAAATTCACTAACTGGTATCAAGTATAGAGAACATGTGTCACAATTTGCCGAGACAGTTGTGAAGTTTGCTGGGAGAGATATGGCTTATGCTTTTTAATATGTATAACTATTAATAGTGCCCCACTCATTATGAAACATGTCCAAGTTTTGATCATAAGTTCATGGACATTTGACTTAAATCGTGAAAGGCTCACCCTTGGAACAAAACCAAAACCAAAACCAAAACATAGGACTGGGAAATTTGTCAGAGTGCCTGAAAGTCAGCCAGCAGTACACCCTATACAATTTCCACTTACAGACCTCTTTCCTATGAATTTAAGAACAGACAGATATACATACACATCTTTTAAAATGAATGGCACCATATTATGTATTGGACTACAATTACTATTAATATTTAATAACATGCCTTCAAGATTTTTCCATGTTAATACATTTGGCTTGATTTCATTTCTTCTTAACAGCTACATAGTACTACTTACAATGGTTATATCAAATTTATTTAACCTTTTCTCTATTAATGGTTATTTGTTTTCTTATTTGATTTTTAAAAGAATGAAGCAGAGCTCAATTGTATTCATGCATTTTTATGCTCATATGCACGTATTTTTGCCAAATAGAATCACAGAAATAGAAATGAGGAGTCAAAGGGCAGACAAGCATAGTGTTACCTTCTCAAAAGATTTCACAAATTTATATGTCTACAAAATGTGAGGGAGGTTATAATTTCATACCCTCACCAACATTTGATGCTATCAATCATTTTAATAGTTCTTAATCAGTGGGTAAAAATCTGTATTTATTAAATGTATTTTTCATTATTAGTAGTAAGTTTAAGCACTATTAAAATATTGTGGAATGATTATATATTTTATATTCTTGTGTGATTATATACTTGTGCGGGAGTGTGCGCCTGTGAATGAGTACAAACTTGGAATAAAATTCAGCAAAATATTACCGGTAACTACTAGGTAGAATGATTGAATGATTAAAATTCTTAGTACAGTTCTTTTGACATCTATGAAATCACTATGTATGATTTTATAATAAAAAGAGAGAAGGCAACGTTTTCTTTAATATTCATTGTAGGATAGTGATAATAGAAATATCCAAGCATTATAGATTAATATTTATATACAATAAATTATATTTCCAAATAGATATTTCATATCATTAAAAATACATGGAATGGCATAAAGCATATTTCATTGCTAAATGCCTATGCCAAGTCATCTATGTAAATTTCTTCTATTAATTTGGCATTTAAAAATAATATCATTGTATCTAGTTTAATAAAGATATTAAAGTGTGCGATTTGGAGTAAACATGGACTTAGGTTTCTGTTTGTCTCTACCATTTTGTAGCCAGTTGTTCTTGAACAATTTAACATTTCAAATTCTGAGCATCTTCTGTTTTATAACAGTGATAAATATATCATTCTTCAAAGGAATAATATGAGAACAAAATGAAGTTACAAGGAAGAGCATGGCACTCAGATAACGTTGGTTTATTATTTTTTAAGTGTTAAGTATTTTTTTATTTTTGTTGTTATTAATACTATCATTACCATTGTATTTTTTAGAAGACTACTGATCTCTGTTGATTCATTTTTTTCCCCCTCATCTTTCAAATGAATCAAGTAACTTTAAAGATCTAGCCCCCTAGATGAGAAGAATTTCTATTCTCCTAATCAGAAATAAAATGAAAACAATAATTTCTCTAAAGATTTGTTATTTATATTCATTTATACGTACTGCAGCTTAACTGTAATTTCCTGAATGCTATAGCAAGGGGGATTAGGAGTGATTTATAACACTACCCAAAAAGAAAGAAGCTAATTGCAGTAGCATAAGTGGCAGACCTTTTGCTGAGTATTTTGGAGGAAAGCAAATTTAGCGTTAGGGCTTATGAAATTTCTATCTTCAGATTTTTTTGAGCAAGGTCAAAATCAGACTTACATATACCTCACATAACGCCACCCAACACGGCACAGAAGCATTTTTCAGCTACTTTTTTTTCCAAAAATATTTTTCTAAAATAACTATAGTGTATTAGTATTTGTATTTTGTTCACGTTCTCTATATTATTGTATCCTTAGGGGCAATGAGACTCGGTACGCCAGAATGTACAGAGGTTGACATGGCAAGCTCGAGAGCTGGAATGTTTCATATGAAAATGCGCCCAGCCAATACACTATCCTGAGTTGATTGTGTGTTGTTAATTTCACTACAGCTTTTCTGTCTCCCATTTAACTTGTACTCTAGTGAATAGCATGAGCACCGATACCAAAAAGAGGGGCAAATGTGATACCACTGGACCTTCCACACAGAAACAAGGGAAAGTATCATGCTGTCAGATAAAGTGCAAGGTTTTTGGCTGCTCAAGACACCTAGGGGAACAGGTGTAGTAATCAGAGGGTAAACATCAGCTGGTGATCAAAGATTAATTGATGGAACCCCTTTGGTAATTTGAAGGTCTTAAGAAATGTTAAAGTTACCTGAGATGTCTAAAATGTGTATGATGAGAAGCTGGAAGAAACAATTGCCAGAAGCTCAATGTGGCTTTAGAAACATTGAAGAGGTGGGAAAAATCCAAATCGTCTCCATGGGGACCATGCATGATGACCCACAGAGTCAGTGCAGGTTCCCATTTCCAACCACACATCCACTGCTCTAAATGATGTATATTCTGGTAACTAAGATTCTGGTACAAGGAAGAAACATTCTGTCTCTGCCCAAGATGGGTAAAAGAACTGCAGAGCAAATGCAGAAAAGAATCTGAGTTTGGAAAATCTAAATATTGGAATCTAGCCCTAACCAATACAGTAATACTTATCTTAGTCATCATCTATTTTGAAGTTGTTTCAACATTATCCTTGTGAGGGCAGAAACACAAATATATATATATGAAATCCATAATTTATAAAATATGATTCATTGTACATAATTATGTTTAAATTGACAATATAGGTAAATGCATAGTTTCTGTTTAGTATTATAGGTTTAGTAATTTTCAATGAGACATTTATTTGTTTCATAACATTTCAATTTAAAGAATGCCTTGAAAATTTTTTTAAATAAAATATCTTTTGATAAAGATTGCAGTGTCTAGAGTAGAAAAAATTGTAAGCACTAGTAAACTTCCTCTGCAATTCAGAAAGTTATTACAACAAGGCTTACTTTTTATTTGGGTAGGTACCTGCTACATGTCATAAGAATTTCATGGAATTATAGGAAATCTCTCTTTACCCTCAATTCTGGATATCTCAAAATTTTACAGCTATGGAGATTTTTATTTCACCATTTCTGCCCCGTATATTACAGACCTGAATCCTTTTCTAAAATTTTCAGGCTGTGGGTAGAGTCTTGTGTGGAAAACATATCAGTTCCATTTTCATGTATGCTTCTTGCTTAAACTTATTAACTATGTATTATCTCAGTAGTATTTAAACTTAAAAGAAAAATAGCATTGAATCATAAAAGGGACATTTTGGCAAAACTCTAGAAAGAGTGAGAAGAGTAGTGGTTATCAGGAATTGGGACTGGGGCAGAAGAGGGGATTGACATGTGGAGCTTAGGAAATTTTTAAGGCAGTGAAATTATTTATATGCTACTATAAGGGTAGATGAATGATAAAACCCATAGAACTATACAACACAGCAAATGAATTCTAATGCAAACTCTGGACTTTAATTATAAATAACATATTAATATTGTTTCATCATTTGTAAGAAAAGTACCGAACCAATGCAAGTCATCAATAACAAGGAAAACCGTGAAGAGTGTGGGAGAGGTTGCACATAAGAACTCTGCATTTTCTATTCAGTGTGTCTGTAAATCTGAACTTGCTCTAAGAAATAAAGTCTGTTAATAAGTCTGTTATTCTTTTTTAGAAGAAGTGGGGCTTTTTTCCACTCATAACAGGACTAACCATTCAGCTAGGGATTCTATTCACAAAACCCAACAGATGGTGATTCAAGCACAGCTTAGAAACACGAAGTGAAGGAGCTCCCTTCAATTCCCTCTAGGAATTGACTAATTTACTTTCCCACATATGTGATCATTTGTACTTCATTTTTTCCCCTCTCCTCATTAGTATTGTGCATATACTTAAGCTTCTGGAAAGTTCCTTTTCAACTAAATAGTGAAGCAATATATAACGCAATGTGTGACCTTCTTACAGACACACACTCCACTTAGACTATGTAAATGTGCCCTTTCTCAAATTTTCCCTAAGCAGAAATTATAAAAGTGCTTACGTTGCAGAGTGATCCTTTGCATTCAAAATAAATAGATTTTAGATGTTAAGAAAGAAATTACTTAAGTAGATAGGTGCTAAAGGTTTTGTATGCTAGAAATCAGGTTTGGCATTTGATACATGTGGTAAAGTTGAAGCATAAGAATATAGCAATTTTAGTAGAAAGATGCACTGCACTGAATATTTCACCTTAAGCCCATATTCTATTATTAAAACTATTGTTTTATCATTGACTGAAAAAAATCAAGAAGAAATAGTCACCACTATGATGTGAATAATCTCTCCTAGGATTGTAGCACATTTATAAATCTTGTCCAGACTTTGGATGCTATGTTATTTTATTTTTGGCCAACTGACTAACTTCATCTCTACCCAAAATCTATTGTCATACTCAATAATACTTTAGCTACTTAGGAAAGAGCATTAGTTCTTTCAGGCCTCCAATGAATATTTCACTTTCTTTGTTCATATCAAAATCTACTATTCTTTCATTTATTATTTTATTAATTATACCTCTATCTCTTCCAGATTCAAGAAAATTACATTTTTAAAGATCATATTTCTGGAATTACTTCAAACTTGAGTTTAACTTTTCAGTTAAAGCTTTAACTTTAAAGTTTAACTTTTGTCCTTTATAACTGATATAAAGGACAAAAGAACATGTGTTTAGATGTGTTGAAAGAAAATATTAGTTCTATTTTATTAGATTCTAAATCAGTGAGATCATAAAGCAAACTACAGCATGCTTTGCTTTTAAATGGATTCAAAACATATCTATGTTTTTCTCTTGCAATATCATGGAAGGATAATGGGAATGAAATTTATTTTTAAATATAGGAGTTATACTTGAATATCATTAAATAAAAATAGAAGTGAAATATTTAACTCTCAGCAATTTTAAGATTAGGATATATGTAATTTTATAAAGATATAAAGCTTTGAATTAAGATATTAATTTCAAAGCCATCTTAGTTTGAAACTACTTATGTGGGCTTTCTTTAATTATTCAATGTTTAGTTTGTCAGTTTATCTCTTTAATTCTTTATCACTTACACCCATCAAGCTATAGAAAAACGCATTACTATATAAGATTAATTACTATCCATGCCCTTTGTAACAAAAAATCAGTTAAATATATTTTTTTCTATCTGTATGTGAGAAATTTTCATAGACTTCTTAAGCTGAATCAGGTTGTAGAGCCCAGGTTTCAAGTAACTCTCAAGGGCATGAATTTGGATCCTGGGGCAAGATGTGGAATGGAGTAGGTCTATAAGGGTTAAAAATGTGTTATAAGTTAGGGAACTGGGATATTTTCCTTCCAATGTTAGTACCTCATTGTCTTCTAATACATACAAGTCTTATTTCACTGACATTTATTTAGTGTGAGATGTAAGAAAGTAAGCTATTGAACATTTTTTCTTATGTGTTAGCAACAGATATAAAATATACATTTATAAACATACACTGACTATATAATAAATAAATAATATGTTATAATAGATAAAGAAATAAAAAGATCCTGAGTAACACATTCTTATAAATTACTGAAAATCAAAGATTAAGGAAACATTGTTTAATGTGAAACTTACCAGTGAAAGGAGGGAAATATTGTTGACTCTGACTTCTTCAAGGCAGCAGTCAAACCTAGAAAAAAATGGAATAACTGTCAGACTTTGCAAGAATAATGCAACGCAGGAATTACACCTAGTCAAATTTTCATTCAAGTAAAAGGCAAAATCAAGACATTCTCAAACATCACAGCAATCCCAGGATATAACCACTTTGAGCACATTTATGAAGAAATTACTGAATCCTAAAACCCAGTTAAACAAGGGATGAATTAAAACAAACAAAAACAAAACAAATACCACCACAGCTATAGTAAAATTATGTCACAGGAAATTATGGTAGGCAAACAATTAATCTAAAAATTGGAATTTGACCAATTTGGGCAAATTTTAAAATAAATGTGGACTATTTTAAAATAAATGTGATATAAATATGGGAAATTGTACTCAGGTGAGAGAGGTATGAATGCATATAAGAAAGATGTTCTCATTTATAACTGAATAATTGGAGTTTCTTTTAAAGGAACACCTATTTAGTACAAAAATTAAGCAATGCAATAATTCCAATCTTCCCCATAATTTTCAATAAATCTTTTAAGACTAATATGTTTTTTGATTGATAGACTTTTAATTTCAGTTAACTGTTTTATTTCCATTTTCTTTTTTCTTAGTTTGAGAAAAAGAGAGTTCATTATTTTTATTTAAAATGCCATATCTATATGGGCAGTTTTACCCCATATTACTTTTAATTCCCAAAAAGAACAAATCAAAGATGGAATTATTTAATAATGTGCCTTGAAAGATGCTTAAAATCAAATCCAGTTCAATGCACTCAGTTTTTCAGATGAAGATTTCGAGGGGCAGGAGGAGCCACAGGCTGAGAAACATCTCTGTTAGCTCTAAGCTGTGCTGTCTTGTGCAAGGGGTGATGGTTTTGGCAAGCTTAATATGGCCCGCTATTTTTAAGAATTTAAGAAGAAATCAGAAGAAAGTGTCCAAGATATCATCGTAAGAAGACCCTGAGCTCACCTCCACCCATGGACACACCAAAACTGCAACTATTTACAGAGCAACTATTGATTAGACTGTAAGACTAGCACAAAAGTTCTACAACTAAAGATATAAAGAAGGAACCACAAGGAGACAGGTCGGAGAGGTGGAGACGTGGTATTCTCAAGACTCATATTCCTGAGTGGGCAACCCACCAATGGGAGGATAATTATAATTGCAGAGGTTCTTCCCAAAGAGTAAGGGGTCCAAGACCCACACTGGGCTTTCCAGTGTGGGAGTCCTGCACTGGGAAAATGAGCCTGGGGAGGCAGGAGGAAGCTTGAACTCACCCTGGGGACATAGGCATGGGCAACAGTCATTTTTGGAAGCTCAGTCTACCATGCAGACAGTGGCGTTGGCAAGCACCAGTTTGAAATTATCCCTCTAGCTTATTAATCCTGAAATCTGGCCCCCACCTACCACCTGTTGATACCAGTACAGAGACTCCTCAGGTCAAGAAAATAGCTGGGCAGAGACACTGCCCAACACACCAGCAGGCCTGCTTCTTTAAGTTTTCCTGAGCCCACAACTGCCTCAGGACCTGGCTGTGTCCACCAGAGAGCCCAGGTACTGGCCCCACAAACCACTGTGCCAGCAGTAGTCCCAGGACCCCCAGCCTTGCAGCCAGAGACCCTGGGATCCAGCTCCACCCATCAGTGGGCAGGCACTAGACCTGGGACCAGCCTCACCTATCAGTGGCCAGGTACCAAAAATCTAGTAGAGCTCATCAATAAATTCAGTAAAGTTAAAGGATAGAAGATTAATATACAGAAATCTGTTGCATTTCTATACACTAACAATACACTAGCAAGAACAGAAATTAAGGAACAATCCCATTTACAATCACACCAAAAAGAATATAAAACCTAGGGAGAATCTAAGTAAGGGGTTAAAAATTCTGTACTCAGAAAACCGTAAGACACTGATGAAAGAAATTTAAAAAGACTCAAACAGATGGAGGGATATACCATGTTCATGGATTGCAAGAATATTGTTAAAATGATGATACAACTCAAGGGAATCTACAGACTGAATACAATCCGTATCAAAATACCAATGGTATTTTTTATAGAACTAGAACAAATATTTTAAAAATTTGTGTGGAAACAGAAAAGACACTGAATAGTCAAAACAATCTTGAGAAGGAAGAATAAAGCTGGAAGTATCATGCACCCTGATTTCAAAATATACTACAAAGCTGCAGTCATCAAAACATTATGGTACTGGCACAAAAACATATGTGTTGATCAATGTAACAGAATAGAGAGTCCAGAAATAAACCCACATACTTAAGGCCAGTCAATCTATGACAAAGGAGGCAAGAATACACAATGCGGAAAAGACAGCTCTTCAACAAATGGTACTGGAAAAACTGGACAGCTACATGCAAAAGAATCAAACTGGACTACTCTCTCATACCATGCACAAAAATAAATTCCAAAATGGATTAAAGACTTAAATGTAAGATCTGAAACCTTAAAGCTTCTAGAAGAAAACATAGGAAGTACACACTTTGACTTCAGTATTAATAATATATTTTGGGGTATGTCTCCTCAGGCAAGGAAACAAAAGCAAAAATAAACAAATGGACTACATCAAACTGAAAAGATTTGGCACAGCAAAGCAAATGATCAAAAAAATGAAAAGACCACCTATTGAATGGGAGAAGATATTTGCAAAGGATATATCTGATAAGGGGTTAATATCCAAAATATACAAAGAACTCATATCATTCAACACCCCAAAAATAAGCAACAATTTAAAAAATGGGAAGAATATCTGAATAGACATTTTTCCAAAGAAGATACACAGATGACCAACAGACACTTAAAATGATGCTCAATATCTCTAATCATCAGAGAAATGCAAATCAAAACCGCAATGAGAAATCAGCTTACATAGGTCAGAATGGCTATTATCAACAAAACAACAAATAACAAGTGCTGATGAGGATGTGGAAAAAAGGGAACCCTTGTACACTGTTGGTGGGAATATAAATTGGTATAGCCACTATGGCAAACATCATGGAGATTCCTCAAAATGTTAAAAATAGAACTACCATATGATCCAGCAATTCTACTCCTGGGCATTTATCTGAAGAAAACAAAACACTAATTAGAAAAGATATATGCATCCCTATCCTCACTGAAGCACTATTTACAATAGCCCAGATATGAAAGCAACCTAAGAGCTCATTAATAGGTGAATGGATAATGAAATATTACTCAGCCATAAAAAAGAATGAAATCTTGCCATTTGTGAAACATGGATGGAACTAGAGGATATTATGCTAAGTGAAATAAGTCAGACAGAGAAAGACAAGTACTGTATGATTTCACTTATATGTGGAAGCTAAAAAAAACAAAACAAATGAACAAACATAACAAAACAGAAATAGAGATATAGACACAGAAAACAAACATGGTTTCTAGAGGGAATGGGCTAGGGGGAAGAAAGAAATAGATGAGGGAGATTAAGAGGTATAAACTTCCAGTTGCAGAACAAATGAGTCACAGGTATGAAATGGACAGTGTGGGGAACATAGTCAATAACTATATAATACCTCTGTAGGGTGACATCATAACTCGACTTATTGTGGTGATCAATTTGAAATGTACAGAAACACTGAATCACTATGTTATGTTTCAGGAACTAATCTAGTGTTATAGGTCAATTATACTTCAAGAGCAAGTAACTAAACAAACAAACTCATAGAAAATGAGATTGGTTTGATGGTTACCAGAGATAGGGAGTTGGGGGAGGGGGAATTGGATGAAGGCAATCAAAGGGTATACACAACCAGTTATAAGATAAATAAGTACTGGGGATGTAACACTGTTGTATGTTACATATGAAAGTTGTTAAGAGAGTAAATCCCATGAGTTCTCATCACAAGAAAAAATTTTTTTATTTCTTTAATTTTGTAGCTATATCAGATGACATCACTAAACTTGTGTTCATCACTTCATGATATATGTAAGTCAAATCATTAGGCTGTACACCTTAATCTTATACAGTGCTGTATGTCATTATATCAATAAAACTTGAGGAAGAAAAAAAGAAGAAATCAGGAAAAATTAAAATAGCATGTCTAATCTAATTTTATTGTAATCATAATAAAATAGATTTTCTCATTATCTCTTTATTTATCCTATCTCATCTTTTAAAGTGAAACCTAGAAAAAATTTCGCTGAATAGCAAAATCAGCAATTTGGGATGGTGTTATTTGGAATTATTTGCAGATGTTTAAAATTTTTATATTGCTTCCACTTTTTAATAAAAAGAATAAAATGGTTTAAACTTAAATTAAGGAGGCTTTTTGGTTTAAAAAATGACTTGAATTAGTAAACCCACTCTTATAGTCTCTAGTAATTAAGTAGTATAATATGGAATAAATTCTCGATAATTTGTAAAAAGCTTCCAAGAAGTAATTTATGAAAAAGGATGTTGGTTGGAAACATTGGGAGTTCCTCAGGTGAAATCCAAAACTGGCCCTAATACACGGAGGATAAGGAGAGACCACAGAAACAGACAGACCACACCATATTGGTAGGTGGCAGTTTCAGTATGCAAGGGGACTTACAGAGGAGGCTTGTCTTGGATGACCACAATATGAGTAGATATACACACCCACACTCTAGACCTTAAAAGTTTATATATAGAGGCTTTAACTGGGTGGAATCACACATTCAGTCCAGATGGTTTCAACAACACACTCTCTCAACGCTGTATCTTGTAATGGCTCCTACTATGGGAACGGTGGACAGAGCATACATTTCAAGGATAGGGGGGTGGTAGGAGCCTCTGATTGCCCTGGGCCAGCTCTTGGGTCAACCAGTGGTCACGTCTCCTCAATGATCTCCAATAAATGAGCAGTCACAATTTTAAAACATTTTACACTTTCTTAAGACTCAATGTTTATTCAAGTTTTCTAATTCAACTTTAATCATATTTTGTGATGCATAAATAAATGAATAATTTTCTATGCTGTGAAGCCTTCAAATGTGATACCCTATTTAGTTTCTAATGATTAATTTATTCTGGATTGAATTATGTGCCTGTTCTAAATTACAATGTGTATTTTGTTGTCTATCTTTATATCCTTATTAATATTGTCAGGTATTTGTCCATCTTCTTAGTATTTTTGAAATACTCTTTTTTACATGTTATTTTTTTCTGTTTTCCAATTAGTTATTTTTATTGAATTTTGAACTCTTATTACTTTATTTATATTCATTTTTATTATTTATATAGTTTACTCAGTTATAGCTATTTACCTTTTTGTTTCCCAAAGATAAATGTATATGAGGTTAGGAATTTCTCTTGAGAAAAGCATCTCATTGAAAGCTGAGGTTGTTACTTATGATGGTCTCATAGGCACTGTGTTTATAACGTATTCTATTTTATATTTGATCAAGCAACTATTTAAGATAGTGTTGAAATAACTGAGTTGATGAAATTATGGAAAGAATTGAGTTTAAACATTATTTAACTTATCAAATAGTAAATTAATATCTCATACAAAAAAGTTTAATTTTGAAAACAGATAAACCTCATTGGTTATCTTTGAAGAATATTTGAGAACTAATATTTATTTGTAAAGCCAGTAAATAAATAGAAAGAATTAAGAATTTATTCTGCATTTCCTAGAGGAAATTACCACACTATTCAACTAATGAGAGAAAATTTCTCATTATAGGACAATCCCAACTAGTAAAATTAAAACACAAAATTTAGAATTCATATATCCTTGATTTACAATCTTTTAAATGAATCTGGACAATAATTATCAATGTCTCCTAATATTACAAATATACTTCCTGACATCATAGGGCTCTGGATGGAAGTACGTGCCACCACCTATGATTTACTCTTGTCTAATAGTAAGTACAATTTTGATGAACCTTCCTAATTATAAGTAATACAAGGGAGTAAATGTGTTAAAGGATACCAAATGCATATAATAAACAGAAACCAGATCATAGGAAACTCCATTAGAAAATGATATATCAATTTTCAACAGCTACATTTTAAGAGTAAAAAAAAAAAAAAAAAGGACAACACGTTTAGAAAGAAGAAAGAAAGATCTATTGATTTAAAGAGACTCAAGACATATCATCTAATTTGGAACTGGATTCAAACTAAGTATAAAGGGAAGTATGAGATGATTAGGTACACTCATCACTTGACACTTGATAAATGATATAAATGATGTTAGATATACGATGATATTAAGGGGTTATTATTGATTTTTAAAATATGATAGTGATATTGTTGCTTATGTTTTAAAAAAACTTACCATTTGGAGATATGTACTAAAATATTTACATATAAAATAACATATCTGGAATTTACTTCAATATAATAAAGAAATCTGGGAAAGACCTTGGTGGGATAGATTTCCATAAATTGATGGATACTTAGATGTAAATTTATAATACTATTTTCTCTACTATGAAGTTTCAATTTTTTCATTATAAAAATTACAAAAGAAAAGAAAAGAAAAGGTAGATGGGGATAGGTGATATATAAATGTCTGTTAAGTTCTTGGTTTAAGGTCTTACACATAGAAACCACTGAGAAAAGAACAAATAAGTCAACTAATTTGAAACTATTAAATAATAGTTAGAAAATATGATTTGTGAAAACTAGATATTTTAAAATTTTCTCTGTGGCTTGGTTTTTATATATATATTTTATAAGCCCCTTGAACTTTAGAAAATAATTTTACCTCCTCTGTAGAATATATTACTCTATTATTTGTATTAGCTTTTATTAAAATCAGCTTATTTGTTTGTTAATTTATTTATTATTTGGTTACTATCATTCTTTTATATTGGACAATAGGTTTTCTGAAGGCCATAAAACCCAGAATTTACTCACCATTTTGTCTGTGCATATTCTACTGTCGGGCAGTAATCGTTGCTTAGAAAATGACTTATGAAAAAATCACTTAATGGAAAGTACTCTAGAAAAGACATTAATTGGCAAAATTTCCTTAGAAGGCAGTTAACTTTCCTACTAAGAGAATTGAGTTTTTATATATTTTGTACTTTTCCTAAATCTTAAGGACAAAACTAGTCTCCATTCAGGAAAATTAAGAGACCATCAAGCAGTTCAACAGATATGCTCATCCAGCTCTTGATGAGGTTTAAGAGTTCATGAGAGCCATTAAAAATGAGTCATCATGTAGGAGAGACAATAAGAATGCAAGAAAGCAAACAAACATAAATATGTGCTATAGAACTAGAAATAATGAAACAGAAATGGCCAAATGTAAAGAGAAACAAATGGGAAGAATTAGATAATGAAAGGGTGTGTGTGTGTATTTGTGTGTGTGTGTGTGTGTAGAAAAGTAAATGTTCTGTAAGATTGTGCTGGTGAAATATTGAGCCCAAGAAACTGTAGTGAAGGAGGCAGTGTACCATATTTAAGGCAGTATTCAGCACAAGAGTGCTCAGCAGTGATAAAGAGATAAAGCACAAACTCATAAAAGCAAAAGTCAATAATTAGAGGCAGAACATCTTCAGTCTCAAAAGTACAATTCAGTATTTCCAAGGAGTAAGTAATCCATTTGGTTTTGATACACACAAGAAATGTTTTATTGGACACTTGCTGAGCTGCTTTCTTACTCCATCACTTCCGTTGTAGCAACTGTCCTCCCCCCATCCCCTTCTCGCACTTACACAAGTCTACATGCACATGGGTGAATGTGGTAAATGTTCCACAACTATATCTGTGAAACTGTCATCTTACTTCTATGCTACTTTTGTTGTTCCAGATGTGACTAGTGACCCAACATGGCCCAATAAAAGCTTATTTTTAAGCAACTGAGAGTTAAAGTTAAGATATTCCCAGATCAGTTAGCAGGTACATTTTTCTACCAGGTAGACTAGGGAGCACAGAAACCCGGTCTATGTAAAGAGAAGAAGGAGGAGGACATCAGAGAGAAATGGATGTAAGAGCTATAGCAAGTCCAATCAGCTTTCTAAGGTCTGGCTAATGATTTTCTCTGAGGGTTGGGAATTTTCCTGCTACTGTAATATTTGAAATGCACATCAAGCCTTATAATAAATCTACTGCTTTTACTTCATTAAGTTTGAATTATTTTTTTGTTACTTGCAACACAAAGGACCTGACTTAAGACAAACGTTCAAATGGCACTTTAGTTAACTATGGCTGGGTCCTAAAGTGACTCTGCCCAGCTCCATGATGAAATAAATAGGGATTCATTTCTCACGGCGTAGTTACTCTGAAGAGCTACTATTCTTTAGCATCATAGGTTATTAATTCTACTATGTAAATGCTCTGCACGTGCCACATAATTTAGTTACTTTTGTTTTCTTATCAAAGTAATTGTTTCATAAATAAACTTGTTATTTATTTCCCTTTTCTCTTCTTTCAAGGAGAGATCATATCAACATAAAAATAATGATAATAAATTCATATTTAGAATGGGAGCAGTTTGAGAGATGTAGAAAAAGTGAACAAGGGCAAAGATGAAGTTCAAAGTATGTTCTTTGTCAGTTGTATGAATTGCCTCAAGTAGAGTATTTCTATGCGGCATTAGTGAGTTAAAAAGACTAGAAGATATGAGAGTTTAAAAGTCCTGAAGGCTAGTATAAGTCATTTACAATTTATTCTTCTTGGTTCTCTTTCAAATTTTCCCTTAACATTGTTACTTTCTCCAAGTCAGCTTATGTGCTTTTCCTATCCTGAATGTCCTCTCCTCGTTGTCACTTATCCACATATTATCCACCATTCAGGCTCTGTCTTTTTTACT
Organism: Balaenoptera ricei; assembly: GCF_028023285.1. Lineage (NCBI taxonomy): Eukaryota > Metazoa > Chordata > Mammalia > Artiodactyla > Balaenopteridae > Balaenoptera > Balaenoptera ricei. The sequence goes on from NC_082655.1 coordinate 24,418,316, forward strand.
CTTTGAACCCTTTCTAATTTTGTTAGGGTGACTTTGAATTCACAGGTGCTTTAAGAACCTCTTTCTTGTTATTTTAGTACACTGTTATAGATTCATTTCATTGCCAATGTAACTATTTCCTATAGGAATACAAACTCTCTCAAAATTCCAAGCTGCAGGAGGGTAAAGAATGCTTCATATAAGTATTCCATATTGAAATGTAAGCACCATGAAGGCAGGGACCTATGTTTCTAGCTCATCATTGCATTGCCAGGATGCTGTGGCACAGTGGTTGACATTTAGTGGGTGGGCTGAATGTACTGTTTGAGTCTTGACTGATTATTCTCCAGAGCACATATTAGAAGATAGTATTTCATAAATGCAGGCTGCATTAATTTTCTAGGAATGCCATAACAACAGACATTCTGGAGGCCAGAAGTTCTAGATCAAGATGTCAGCAGGGCTGGTTTCTTCTAAGAAATCTTTCTTCTTGGCTGGTAGATAGTCATCTCCCTTCAGTGTCTTCACATGGCCTTCCCTCTGTACATGTATGCGTCCTAATTGTTTTTTATAAGGACAGCAGTCATATTGGATTCGACCCACCCATATGACCTCATTTTACCTTAATCATCTCTGAAAAGGCCCTATCTCTAAACACAGTCCCATTCTGAGTTACTGGCAATTGGGATGTCAAAATATGAATTCCAGGGGGCACAATTCAGCTCATAACACACACTGGATAAGAAGCTTTCTTCTACTTACTGTTATTTATCAGCAAAGTGTAACAGTGTTCATGATGAGATGCCAAGAAAAATACAGAAATAACTCAGACTGTCTTGTCTTTTTGTTCTAGAATTCTTAGAATAGATAACTCTAGTGGAACTTATTTTCTTCTATGTAAGGGTATTATATAATACATGTGACTGAAAGAGAGTGAATGGATCATGGATACCTATCTGGCATGCCTATATGGCAAGGGCTCTCAATATGTGTGATTGAAGCTTGCCCATCTATTCAGAAAAAGCCATTGTATAACTTAAAATTAGTCTGTGTACCCTGGGTTAAAAACTCTAAATTAAAACTAAGTTAAAAACTCTGTGTTAATATATAAGTGGCAACATTTTTATTACCAAAAAAATAGAAAAAACACATTTTATTAAAATAGGCCAATTTTAAACTGGAGGGATTTAATTCTTTCCCCAATAGTTGGTCATAAAAAGAATTAAGATGTAAGCAGTATCTCCTACATTAATAGTTAGAAATGGTGTACTAGCTTTCTGAAATGAAAATAATTTGAGCTAAAATATTCTATTTTACAAATATAAGAAATAATTTAGACCTTGGTGTAAGAATAGTTAATTGCCTATGCTAGTCATATAGGTACTTAGTTAATTTTCTCTATTTCGAAGAAAACATGCACCAGAGATACGTGAACCTAAAGACACATTTTAAGCATTAAGGGGGTATCATGTGAAAACCTAGTAATTCCTACATTATATCTGACTAATACATATTTTAGAGAGTGAATTCTTGTTGTGTTTTTCAGATGTAGTGAATGAATACTTTTAGGACTGAATTTCTTAGAGTAAAGCTTTTTCCTTAATAGAATTAGTTGCATTATCCACAGCTTGAGAATAAGTCGTATTCCATTAGTTTATCAGAAAGGTGATCCTTACTGGTTTTCTCTGCTATTCTCTCCCATCATTCTAAATAAAAGAGATCATTCTATAGCAGTTTTAAAGGATTTGCTTTAAAAATAATCTTCCAAAGATTTAGAGTCTGTGGAGTGGCCACCTCTACACTTTACTGGTCACAAGTCATTTTAAAGCACCTAAATCCAATCTGATAGGAATGTCCAGTCTGTGTAATCCTCAGGGGAGAATGTGGAAGTTAGTCACACACCCTAGCAAAACAACTGCCTGCCAGACAACAGCCATAGATAAATAGTCCCCAAAGGACTTTGAGGAACAGAAAAGTCAGTCTATATCTTATAGGGAGAAGCACATTTTGCCTCACAATAACTGGATATTTTAGACACTTTAGAGTGTTCTATTTAATAATTGGATCTGTAATTGCCCGAACAATTTTGTGTTTTAAAAATACATATTTTACTTCCTGATACTCCTCCAACATTTTTTTAAAGCTATTCTAATGATGACCCTTAAAAGAAAAAAGTACCTTGTCTCTCCTGCTTATGGATAATTATGGCAGAGAAGGCAGAGAAGCTGGAAAAATCAGTAATGCAGCAGTGATTGACAGATGAATATAGAAAAAAATAGTAAAATTCATGCGATAACTGGGATTTGCTGGGCAATCATGTGTTTGAGAAGGAAAGCAGGACTCACTCACTCACATGATCTTGGCAGGCTGTGCCCAAATTTCAGAGTTAGTTCAAGACATGAAGGGCATTTTCAGTCATGTTGTCACTTCTCTTTTACCTTGGTGGCTCATCTACAATGCTAGGTATTAAATAAGAAAAATTATGTGTCTTCCACAATTCTCCCCAATAATACAGTTTGATAGGGCATGACATTTCTTATGTTTTTGAACTTTTCAAGACAAATAAAGAAGTGGGATGGAAGAGGGGGAGAGGGTGGTAATATTTCTGATGAAAATAATTTTTCACAAGGCATTTCTGTACTTAGGGTCTCACTGATATAATTATTGACATTGTTGGAGACATTAACGATTGTGTTTGACATCTCCCTATAATGTAATCTGCTAATCATCTTAATCACAATATGCAGAGCATAATTTAACACTTCTTTGCTAACTCAGCGCCCTCACATGACTATCAATTAGCACACTGCAGTAAGAAAATGATGCCTTAAAGGACTATTAATAGGTGGAGGCCTTCCTGCCCTGATCTAAATGGTGCCAGATGGCTGTCTAATTAGTTACTCTGCTGCACCTACATTCCAATTCAGAGGTGCTATCTCCTTTGCAGAATTTCAGTTAAAAGAGCCTATTCATTGTTTCTTTTTTTTTTTTTTTTTTTGCTATTTTTTTTTAACATCTTTATTGGAGTATAATTGCTTTACAAAGGTGTGTTAGTTTCTGCTGTGTAACACAGTGAATCAGCTAGACATAAAAATATATCCCCATATCTCCTCCCTCTTGCATCTCCCTCCCACCCTCCCTATCCCACCCCTCTAAGTGGACACAAAGCACCGAGCTAATCTCCCTGTGCTATGTGGCTGCTTCCCACTAGCTATCAATTTTACATTTGGTAGTGTATATATGTCCATGCCACTCCCTCACTTCGTCCCAGCTTACCCTTCCCCGCCCCCGTGTCCTCAAGTTCATTCTCTACATCTGTATCTTTATTCCTGTCCTGCCCCTAGGTTCTTCAGAACCATTTTTTTTTTTTTGGATTCCATATATATGTGTTAGCATATGGTATTTGTTTTTCTCTTTCTGACTTACTTCACTCTGTATGACAGTCTCTAGGTCCATCCACCTCACTACAAATAACTCAATTTCATTTCTTTTTATGGCTGAGTAATACTCCATTGTATATATGTGCCACATCTTCTTTATCCATTCATCTGTTGATGGACACTTAGGTTGCTTCCATGTTCTGACTATTGTAAATAGAGCTGCAATGAACATTGGGGTGCATGTGTCTTTTTGAGTATGGTTTTCTCTGGGTATATGCCCAGCAGTGGGATTGCTGGGTCAAATGGCAGTTCTAGTTTTAGTTTTTTAAGGAACCTCCATACTGTTCTCCATAGTGGCTGTATCAATTTACATTCCCACCAGCAGTGCAAGAGGGTTCCCTTTTCTCCACACCCTCTCCAGCATTTAATGTTTGTAGATTTTTTGATGATGGCCATTCTGACCGGTGAGAGATGATACCTCATTGTGGTTTTGATTTGCATTTCTCTAATGATTAGTGATGTTGAGCATCCTTTCATGTGTTTGTTGGCAATCTGTATATCTTCTTTGGAGAAATGTCTATATAGGTCTTCTGTCCATTTTTGGATTGGGTTGTCTTTTTGATATTGAGCTGCATGAGCTGCCTGTATATTTTGGAGTTTAATGGTTGTCAGTTGCTTTCTTTGCAAATATTTTCTTCCATTCTGAGGGTTGTCTTTTCATCTTGTTTATGGTTTCCTTTGCTGTGAAAAGCTTTTAAGTTTCATTAGGTCCCATTTGTTTACTTTTGTTTTTATTTCCATTTCTCTAGGAGGTGGGTCATAAAGGATCTTGCTGTGATTTATGTCACAGAGTGTTCTGCCTATGTTTTCCTCTAAGAGTTTTATAGTGTCTGGACTTACATTTAGGTCTTTAACCCATTTTGAGTTTATTTTTGTGTATGGTGTTAGGGAGTGTTCTAACTTCATTCTTTTACATGTAGTTGTCCAGTTTTCCCAGCACCACTTATTGAAGTGGCTTTCTTTTCTCCATTGTATATTCTTGCCCCCTTTATCAAAGATAAGGTGACCATATGTGTGTGGGTTTATCTCTGGGCTTTCTATCCTGTTCCTTTGATCTATATTTCTGTTTTTGTGCCAGTACCATACTGTCTTGATTACTGTAGCTTTGTAGTATAGTCTGAAGTCAGGGAGTCTGATTCCTCCAGCTCCGTTTTTTTCCCTCAAGGCTGCTTTGGCAAATCGGGGTTTGAGAGAACCCCGAAAAGAAAGAAAAGAAAAGAAAGAAAGAAAGAAAGAGAAAATAAAATTATTAAAATAAAAAATATATTATTAAAAATTTAAAAAAAGTAATTAAAAAAAAGAAAGAAAGAAAGAAGAGAGTAACCAAAACAAAAAACAAATCCACCAATGATAACAAGTGCTCAAAACTATACTAAAAAACAAAACAAACAAAACAAAACAAAAAAAGGACAGATAGAACCCTAGGACAAATGGTAAAAGCAAAGCTATACAGACAAAAATCACAAAACGAAGCATACACATACACACTCACAAAAGGAGAAAAAGGAAAAAAATATATATATATTAAAAAAAAATGAAGATAGCAACCAAATTAATAAACAAATCTACCAATGATAATAAGCTCTAAATACTAAGCTAAGTAAGATAAACATAAAACCAGAAACAAATTAGATGCAGAAAGCAAACCCCAAGTCTACAGTTGCTCCCAAAATCCACGACCTCAATCTTGGGATGATTCGTTGTCTATTCAGGTATTCCACAGGTGCAGGGTACATCAAGTTGATTGTGGAGATTTAATCCACTGCTCCTGAGGCTTGTGGGAGAAATTTCCCTTTGTCTTTTTTGTTTGCACAGCTCCTGGGGTTCAGCTTTGGATTTGTCCCCACCTCTGCATGTAGGTCACCTGAGGGCATCTGTTCCCCGCCCAGACAGGACGGGGTGAAAGTAGCGGCTGATTAGGGGGCTCTGGCTCCCTCAGGCTGGGGGGAGGGAGGGGTATGGAATGCGGGGCGAGCCTGTGGTTGTAGAGGCTGGCATGACATTTCAACAGTCTGAGGTGCACCATGTGTTCTCCCAGGAAAGGTGTCCCTGGGTCACAGGGCCCTGGCATTGGCAGGCTGCACAGGCTCCCAGGAGGGGAGGTGTGGATAGTGACCTGTGCTTGCACACAGGCTTCTTGGTGGCTGCAGCAGCAGCCTTAGTGTCCCATGCCCATCTCTGGGATCCGCCCTGATAACCGCTCAGAGCCTACTTACTCATTCTTTTTCACATTTATTTGACCTTATGTCTTATATAGTCTAAGAGGAAATAAAATTATGCAATTGATTACATTTTAAGACTTATTTTGATTAATGTAAAAGTTTGTCTTTAGTCTCACCCAAGGCGTAAAATGTTACCTAAATACAATATTGACGTGTGTGTTTGTGTCTACTTGCCCCACCCCCCCCCGCCCAGCCTTTTTATTGTACTTCAGAAACTGCTGGTTGATGCTTTTAGAGTTTAAATTTGGAATCCTGGGACATAAATGAGTATTTGTTTATGGCTATATATGAACATTTTATCTCAGATTTGTAATATGTAGTTCACTCCTAAACCCACGCACAAAAAAGCTACATTATGTAGCTTCAAGATACTGCTACCAAAATAGTTTATATCAATGAACTATATTCATGACAGTGTTTCAGTGTGCTGTCACCTCTGTGAGATTTAAGAAAATGAGACATACGTACTGAGTATAGAGATCCCAGGGGAGTAACTTGCCTAGCAACAATAACCATGTTAAAACAACCACTTCTTATATATTTTGTATATAATTTCTTGAGATGAATTAGTAGTAGCTTTAATTGCAATAACTTTATATACACGATATATGCTCTAAAGGATTTTATAGTACCCAGATTGAAGAAAACCACAAAAGACTTACTACCTCCCAAATCAATGTCAGCTGAGTTCAAATTACCAGTTATTAAGAACAGAATACAATTATTTAAAGATATATTAAAGATATATTTAACCAAAATAAAGATATATTAAACCAAATCAGAAATTCACTGTTACATGTTGTGATATGGACTAATAAATAAATTGGTTGGTCTTTTAGGATTTTGTGCTTTGGTCAATAACATAAAGCATTTCACATGTTTTCTTCAATTTAAAATTTAAAAATTTAAAATTTAAAAATAAATAAATAAATATATATATATATATATATATATATATATATATATATATATATATATATATATATATATACATACAAAATTTCACCTAACCACAGTTGAATTCATCACTTTTTTATAACAGGGCTTAAAAATTTATTATATTTTCATTTGACTCCAGCTTTTTTTGTTTTTCTCTCCAAGCCTAATGACTTTTCTACCACAAAACAAACTAAATATGATCATTTAAAAAGTGATATTTTGAAGTTATAGTTTTGGAAAAGACAGATTTGCCAATTTATTAGAGATAAAAATTCTAGTTATGGCCTTGAAATGTGAATTTTCCACCTGTTTGCATATAACCAAAATGTTTTGGTTTGTGTATTATCATCAAGCAAGGTAGGTCAATATTAGTGTTTCCTACTATTCTTGCTTTTCAAGTGCACTATTTCATGTTTCACAGTACTTGTGATGGTCAGGTTTATGTATCAACTTGGCTAGATTTTAGTTCCCAGTTATTTAATCAAATACTAACCTAGGTGTTGCTATGAAGGTGTTTTGCAGAATTGATTAACATCTACAATCAGATAACTTCGAGTCCTCCATAATCTGGATGGGCCTGATCCAGGCAGTTGAAAGGCTTTAAAAACAGAACCGAGGTTTTCCTGATTAATAAGACATTCTGCCTGTGGACTGAAGCTTCAGCTCCTCTACCTGAGAGTTTCCAGTTCACCTAGCTAGCCCCCACAATCGTGTAAGCCAATTCCTTGAAACACAATTTATATATATATATACATACACACACACACACACTTTTGTTCACGAGTTATTTACAGTTTAGTTTTTTTGTTCAAATGATAACTTCTCTAATCTGAAAATAATCTGGCTAACTTGAGTTTAAATATAAAATAAACACCCGAATTACAATGGTTTTGAATCCATTTGTTTTATATATATATATATATATATATATATATATATATATATGTATGTATATGCCTTTAGAAAACAACTACAACAAAAAGAAAACAAGCACGATCAATAACCCTCTTAGTCTAACTCTGTCCATATCACTACTCTTAGTGCATCTTTTTGGAGAATGTTTCTCTCTCCTATTCTATTCTATCCCCATACTAGGCACTACCCAGTTTTCAAAAAAGTTTCCCCTAATCTTCAATGTGCTCTGAAACCAGCAAGTCTTTCTCTTGATAAAACAGAACTTTTAGTGTTACTGTTTTACATAATAGATGTAAACCACATTCATTGTGAAATATTATATAACAGTGGAAAGAAAAAGAAAACCAGCAACTAAACACACACCCAGATACACACACATACACAAACATTCCTATATCCATTTCCATTAGATTGCATACAAATATGAATAATTTTGTATCTTGGTGTTCATGTTTCATGAATCTTTATCTCATGTTATTATAATTATTCCTGTACAATAGCTAATGGTTGAATATTTTATCACATTGACATATTTTATTCAGCCCCATTCTAGTATTATTAAATCAATGTTTGTTCACAGATCTTTCTTTCCATGTCTTAAATCTCCTTTGATTAAATTCGTCATTAAATTGTTAAGTAGAAGAAATATTTTTAGTATTTAAAAAATTACTTTCAAGTTAATTTTCTGAAAGACACTAAATTTTTTGCATTTCCACCAATAATGCATAGCTTTAGAAGTCACTCTGTAATAGGAATAAGATGTAAAGATTAAAATGTTATATTTATATATTGATAAGTATATATAAATATACCTTATAAACATAATTTATTTATATAATTATATATAACATATAAATAAGTATATTGGTATATATAAATATAAGGAAACAAAGTTACTATAATAACATATAGTTTTACAAATCACTCTAAATAATAATCATCATCGTCTTAAAATTGCCATATGCACCAGGGAACTTTGTTAGTCACTTCAGTCTGACTAATTCACTAAAGAGCTTACAGCACAACTATATATCCCTCATTATAAAGACTTACTAGAGATGAAAAGGAATTTTCCTGAAACCTAATGCAAAGGCCACTTTATAATAATTTATTATGAGAGAATAGAAGGTGAGGGACCACTTTGAAGGATCTAGTGAAAATTGTGACTCTCATTAAAGCATTGAGACTGAAGCGAATTTTCTCTGGTTTATGAGAAAAAAAAGGGGCAGGGAATTTAATCTGCTTTATCAATGTTCAGTTTGTCCTCTGTTGTGTGGAAATGTACTTACACGAAATTTTGACAAGTGGAATGAGATGAAAAAAATCATTTTGCAATACTGGTGAGAGTCAAGTCTGTTTCTATATTTTAAAGAGCCTTTCTCAAGTGTTGCTTTTTAACAAAAGATTCAGGATCTTGAATAATTTTTAACATTTCACTTCATGGCTGAAAGTTCATTTAATTTTAAGCATAAAATCAAGTATTTTAGGAAATGACTCAAGAGCTTGACAATTTCCCAACATTTCAGAGTTTTCTTCATTCACTACAGAGAGAAACTAATGGCATGTAACTGGACAAACTTAAAAAGAAAAATGCTAATGCAACTGAAGTTCAAATTAGTAATTTTTTCCCTACTAATATCTGAAACATCTACATTTCCAGGTTTGATTGTTTGTTACCTTGTTTACTTAAAAAAAAAGTAAATCTTCATTTATATTTTACCAGAATATCAATATCCACATATGCTTGCTTGCTACAGTTCATAACGTCATATAAATATGAGTTAGAATTTTCTAATTCAGCAGGATAAAGGACAAATTATGTATATATTATTTTGGAAAACCTAAAAAGAACCCCACAAAAGCTGACTAAAACACTGCTCTAAAGTCATTTGTTCTGAGTGGACTTAATTTAATGTTCATAAATGTAATGTTTATGAAGCTGCAGGTTTTAATTTGTGATAACTATTTTGCCTCAAAGGTTTTGCTTCTTTCATTTCACTTAGATTTATTTGTATCTGAGGTCATGCTCCCTGTTGAACAGACTCTGAGGCAAAGACTCATGCACAGAAGATTTATTAGAAGCATACTTAGTAACAATACCTGTAAGAGACTATGAGAAACAGGACGGTCCAGATAGAAATTGAACAGTGGTTAAGGTGTAAAACACCAGCCCCACAGAAAGCTCTGGAGCTGGAAAGACCTTTCAGAGTTGGCTCTAATTCACATATGATGGCTATGCTTTCTTACACTACTGTGGCCGGCCCTATTCCTCCTATTTAAATTTAACTGGGCGTGGGCTGCCTCTGATGAGAGGCAAATTCTTCTGACAGCTCCCTCAGTTATAACTGAATTAAAAACAAAAAAAATTCTTTGTATTTGGTCTTATTATACAAAAATGAATTACAGTGTGCAATTAAGCTAGTTTAAAATTTTAGTTTTTGCCAAAATAGTGGGACTAACTCTGAACTGATTGTGGACTTTTATTTTACTTATCCTACTTTTTTCTGAATATCCAGGATATAAAAAGAATGGCTATTATAATGTACAAAAATATAAAGTATAAAAATGCAAAGCAATACTCATTCTCCTGAGTAGATAATAGAAGAGATGATTGCTCAAATAACTCCAATGCATTGTACTATTAATAATTTAAGAGTTGTTATAAGTCAAGTTCTTGGGTATTCTAAAGAGGAAGATACCAATTACAGGGTTCAGAAAAGTTTTGATAAGAGCTAGCACTTGCTTGAATTTTTAAAGAATGAATAGAGTTTTGAGAGGCAGGGATGAATAGTAAGATCCTTCTAGGCAGAGTGAAGTGCATTAGAAAGAAACAGAGGGCTTCCCTGGTGGCGCAGTGGTTGAGAATCTGCCTGCCAATGCAGGGGACACGGGTTCGAGCCCTGGTCTGGGAAGATCCCACATGCCGCGGAGCAACTGGGCCCGTGAGCCACAACTACTGAGCCTGAGCGTCTGGAGCCTGTGCTCCGCAACAAGAGAGGCCGCGATAGTGAGAGGCCCGCGCACCGCGATGAAGAGTGGCCCCCACTTGCCGCAACTAGAGAAAGCCCTCGCACAGAAACGAAGACCCAACACAGCCAAAAATAAATAAATAAATAAATAAATAAATTTATTTTAAAAAAAAGAAAGAAAGAAGCAGAAATACCAAAGTGCAGAGTATTTGGGCGGAACAACGATTATCTCAATTTGAGGCATGTGAACAGAAGTAATGTTAGATTGCTAGTAACTTAGATTGTTCCATCCCTCAGATGTCAGATGGACTCTGCACTTAAGTCTTGGGGACATAAAGGAGAGTGATACTGTAATGACACCATCCACAAACCACTCCTGCCCCTGTGCTTGCTCTCAGGCTCCACAACAAGCTAACCAGTGGTCCTGTCCTTTCCAGCTGCAAAAGATATTTCAAACCTGACCACTTCTCGCCACTTCTACCACTGCAACCATAATTCTAGTCCTCATCTTCTGTCATCTGGATGGTGGCAGTAACCTCCCAAAAGGACTCATGAGTTTAGCTCTTGCTTTTCTATAATCCATTCTCCAGAGAGCAGACAAAGCCATCTTCTAAAAAATACAAATCATATCGTTTCACTCTTCATTCTGAAGGCTTCTGGTGACTTTCTATGACACTGAGATTAAAAGCCAAAGTCTTGACCTTGACCTGCAAGGCCAGACAGGATTTGTTTCCTGCCTACTTTTCTTGTCTTCTCTCTTAAAATTATTTCCCTTGCTCGCTAATCTTCCTAGGTTTGTTACACTAGAAACACTTTCTAGGTTTGTTATATTTGGGGTTTTTGTTGTTCTTTTTTCTGAGCCCTAATGGCCACATGGCTGCTATCCTCTTATGGCTATTTCATCTGAAGCATTACCTCTGAAGAGAAACCTTTGCTAAGTGAACATCTAAAATAGTTTTCATATGATCATTCTCAATCAAATCACTTATTCATGACATTTTTAGCCTGTTTATTGGTTTGTGTTATGTTCTGCCTCCCCCAATAGAATGTAAACTTCATGAAAAAAGACCTTATTTACTTGTTCTTCACTGTGTAAACAGAGTCTATAAGAGTAGATGGCAATTTTTACATGGAGGTCACAGATTATTAGCAAATGATAACATTATTCATTGTAAAATACCTATCAAATTGGGTATTTCATAGATTTTTAAGAACATTGGAAAAATAATTTTGGGGCATCTCAATAAATTATCTTTTCAGAATATGATCCCTACAGTATTTTAAAAGCTATTTTTAATGCATTCACAAATGTTTAGTAATTGTAAGGACTATATAAAAATTGAAGTTTTTAACCAAAATGTGCAATTTTCTTTCTTGAAGGACTTAGGAATGATGTAAATAAGGTAAGCATTAGAGAGAAAAAAACAATGAAAATCTAATTGATTAAATCAAAGTTATAGAAACCATCTTAAAGGGACAAAATGGCTAGTAGGCCTAAAAGAACTTAAATATTAGTGAAGAATGTGTAAATTTATATAAAGGGTATACATAACAGAGAAATATCACTCAGTCAAATAAGCACAGGAGAGGAAATTCATAGAACAAGTATTAGCAATGTCCATCCACCCAGTCAGTGTCTGACAGGACTGTGTACTAATTTAGTAGATCTGCAGTCACGTGGGGTCCTAAACACTTCTAAAGAATATATAATAATTTCATTAATACTAACTGCTTTCATCCTTGAATCTGTGCTAACCAAGCAAAATTTTGTTATCTCCCTTCCATATTGGACCATTTAGAGGGAGCAAATGGACTACTTATGCAGACTTAAATATTCTAGCATCTGTGACAATATATCTCACTGTAAATTAATATATTGGCATAAGACTTGTATGCTTATTTAATGTAAATCCACTCATGAGAGATGAATTTGCTCTGTGTATGCTGACAAAATCAATTTCTAAGCCAGAGGGCAAGATCCAGGATTCTGGCAAATGTACCAAGATAATGAAGGCCACTTGTGTGACCTTTGGGAGATAATCTTAAGGTCTTTGCCTTGGGGACACACAGAGCATTGACTTTTGCTGAGTGTATTATAGCATTTTCTTATTTTAATTTCTAGTGTGTCTCTCCTTTAGAAAAACGTGAGACTACCTCTTAATGATAGAAAAAAAAGAATACCTGGGAAGTAAGCTCTTAAAATTTGAGTGCATTCCTGCCATTTTGTAGTTCGTAATACCAAGTGAGCAAGAGTTTTATTTATCTATTTTACTCATTCATTCATTCATTCATTGAATAAACATACCCTTATTTAACCTCTAATACAAGACAGACATGATCCCTGCATTCACAGAGTTTATGTTTCAGTTGCATAAGTGGAAGTTATGCAAATAAACTAATTACACAAATAAAACTTTATGAAAACTCTTATACAACAGAAGTATTGGGGAGATTAATAATATTTTAGGCCCCAGGAAATGTAATTTCAAAACCTTTGCAGAGGAAGAGCACAATCTATTTGAACAACTTAAAAAAACTTGGCTAGGGAGAGTGCACTTAAAATGGCTTTTATGATTAGAGGGATGAGACACTGTAAACTGAAAAATTTGGAAACGTGAAGTTATAGGAGTGAAAAGTGCTTTGAATTATCTGATTTCCCTCTTCTAACTTATATAGCATTTAAGGACAAAATAACGGTCCCCAAAGATGCCCTTGTCCTAATCTCTAGAACCTGTGAATACCTTACTTTAAATGACAAAAGAAGTTTCGTGACCTGAATAAATTAAAGATCTTGAGATGGGGAGATTATTCTGCACTGTCCAGATGGACCCAATGTTGTCACAAGACTACTTACAGGAGGAAGGTATGAAGGGCAATGTTAGAGAGAGAGGAGATGGACAAAAAAAGCAGGGATTGGAGTGATGCCCTTTGAAAATAGAAGAGTCCATGATCCAGGGAATGCAGGCAGCTTCTAGAAACTGTAAAAGGCACATTTTTTTCCTACAGCCTCCAGAAGAAGCAAGCTCTATGAACATCTTGAAGACTGATTTTGGACTTCTGTCTTCCAGAACAATAATATAATACATTTGTGTCATTTTATGCCACTAAATATATGGTAATTTGTTACAACCGGGATAGAAAACTATAACAAATATTATGCGGTTTGATGTCCGTTCTATATTGTTAAAGATGGAGTGTTTTATATTATTTACTATAGTTAACTAAAACTAGAATGTTAACTCCCTGAGGGATGAGGCCATGTTTCTGACTTCCCTAGGGTCAAGCTATGTCCGTAATACATCACATAATTTACTGTGTTGACCTGAAACAACTAGACTGCCAGTTATTGCTCCCGCAAAGATGGATTTATTTGGGATCAGCAGAGAATTGCAATTAGGGGTCTGCAACCATGGCGAGCCAGTGTAAGTCTCTGCATGGCAAGGAAAAGAGAATGCTTTTATAGAGAGGAAAAGGAAGTCGGGAGGCCTATAGTAACTAAAGAGTCCATGGCTTTTCATTGGCTGAGTCCTTGCCAGGGAAGGAGTCTTTCTTCTTCCTGTGGGGCTCTGTTATGATCAGAGGGTGTGAAAACTCCCCTATTCTGGTCTTCACACTCTATTTAGTGGAGGTTTCTGTTTATTACTTTTTTACCCTTGCTTTATTACTTTTTTACATTTGCTAATCAATTTAACGTAACAAATTGAAAAAAAAGTAAACTTAAAATATGTTTAAGCTATTGATCTTCCTCAAAGCCAAATTTTAGTTTTTACTCCACTTCTGACTTTTATCATTTATATAGGTGCTGTCTAAGCTGATTAAGGAACTTCAAGCCAGGACCAGAATGTAAAGCTCTCTTTTCTTTTCTGTCCTTTTTTTGGCAAGTATTTTTCATGGAAGTTTCCCATAACTATTAATGCATCCAAAATGTATACATTTGCTTTTCCTAGGAGTCTTGTTTTTAGAATCTGACCAAATTTATTAGACTTAGATTTAACTTTTATAAGACATATGACTTAAAATAAGTTAACTGATCTTAGTTTACTTATCTATTAACTATAATTCAAATTTTTGTCATAGGTTTGCGATGACTGTTAAATAATATGGTACATATAGCAAATGAGCAAAGTACCCGGCTTATAGAGGGTGTTAAATCATCACTGTCACTTCTCCAATCTCCCTCTCCCTTTTCTCTCATCAGATCATTCCAACTGTATGACTCATTTATCAGGGAGCTTCTTGACAGGCCCTCTAGCCAAGTGAACCTGAGACTGTTTTCTGTACCAGAAAACAGAGATAAATCCAGAAAGCTTGTATCAATGAATGCCAATATTTCACTATTGGCAGTTTAAATCAAGCCTGCAGAAGAGAGAGTTTGGAGACTATATGTTGGTGTTTCAAGTTTTACACTGGATGATCTGATAATTCCTCCAGAGGCATGAATACTGCCTCCTTCCATTTCAGTCATTGCTGTCTGTGCACTCCTATCATGAGACAGGAACTTTAAATGTCAGCATCATCTACTGTTTCTGTGACAAGTAACTAAAACGAACCGACTTTTAGAATTATAGGCACTCAACAAGATTCATGTGACTGACACCAGAGTGGTGCCAAATAAATATTATATAAGTAATGGAATAAAGGGTTGAGGTTATGAAACAGAGTGTGTTTGCAACATTCATCCACGTCAAGTGTTTCCTGGCTGGCATCACTTTTGTGAAAATTAGCAGACATAAAAGAAGAATCATTTTCTCCCTTGATCTGTGTGTTTGTGTGAGTGTGTAAGCTTGTGCACATATATGCCTGTCTGTATTTATCAATTTCTTTAATTTAGAGTAGATCCAAAGAGGGTGTCTGTTCGTTTTCCAACCTCTCATCCATTTCAGTGAAGAGAAATGAGTAAATTTTTTAAATTCCCCAGAAACAAAAGCCAAGTTTATTACTGGGATTTTGCAGCAGCTGGAGTAACTACATGTACCAGCTATGTGAAGCATTTCTAAGCCTGAGGGAGGAGAGTACTGCAACAGGAGGTGATATTTCCTCCGGAGCAGACGTAACAGATAAATGCCTGAGAAGCTATTCAGACCTGAATCTGACTTAAGATGGATTCAAACCATCTTTATTGAAACCCTCTCTAGGATATTTCACTGATGGTTTAGAGAAGACAAGATATATTTTGGAGGCTTCTGGAGCCATGCCTCACTCAGTAAATTGTTTATATTCAAATCACTTTTATAATGACTATAACAGAGTAATACTGCACCTTTCTAATGCGAACTGTCTCTCTAAAACAACCTATAATTATAGTTTATGATATATAAGGTTTATATTTTGGAAACCTTGCCAAAATTTAACATGCCCCAAAATTGCTGATTTAACGGTAATAAAATTACAATTTTAAAGCAACTGGCCTACGTTCCAGATTTTGTTGTTACCTAATCTTTATTCATGTCTTTGCAACTAGCAGCCATCAAGGGGTAAAACTGCACCACGCAGATATGATTGCAAGTATAAAGCAACCCAGCATCATAGGCTTATAACAAGCAATAAACCTGATTTATTAAACAAACTCTATTAATGTTACACCAGGGATAAAGTGATTATGGTGCCTTTTACATTCTAAGAATTTACAATTATCATTTCTTCTTAAGAAAAGAGCCACATCTTTATAAAATAGTCACTCAACTCTGACATGCTGGGCTGTGTAAAACTGATAATGAGTTGAAAATGAATACTGTCAGCAGTATGTTCTCCAAAATGGTATACATGCCATTTGAATCAAAACAATAATAAACAAACCTTTACTTCTTTCAGAAGGGAGTTGCTATTTAAATCTTTAGAAAATATTCCTAGAATGAGTGTGAACCAATAGACACATAAGCTTTTGAAATTTGAAGTTTAAAATAAGTCCATAAAATTAAAGTGTCAATGGTATAGAAATAAAAATACTAGGCATTAAAAACATTTAACAATACAAGGCAATAAGATAATATTTTTTAAAACCATGGAAAACAAAAATCTTTCATTTATAGCTGATCATATTATTTTCTAGTGAATAAATTAAGTGAAGGAGATTGGAGAAATGATATATATATGATTAAAATATTAAATATAAATATATACACATATATATAATATTTATAAGCTTTATTTTTTCTAGATTTATTTGGAGAACACAACAAAGTAAACTATTAACATCTTCATCAGTTTTTTTTTTTTTTTAACTTGAATTATACTCATCTCACTGCTTTGTATACTCTGAGAATAAGGTTCTTAAGGAGACTAAGTTTCTTCCACTTCATAATATAAGAAATCTTACCTCCTCTATGTAACGTACTTCATTTTAGGGGGTTTTAGCTAAGCCTACCCTTTCTTAGCCACTGGGTAGGGTCTGTGGCCAAGAGCAGATACCATCCTGCTAGTAATAATGATTTTTTCTGAGTTGGTTAAGTTACTCCAAACTAGCCAGTATAAATTCTTCTGTAGATACCAGAGGCATGACTCTCCTTCTACTACTATGATAGATTAAATGTTTGGCCAAAATATTTCATTCCTTCCCACATCAAACTCCTGCTGCTGCAACATCATCATGAGTGGAGGGTACCATACCACCTCTTGAACTGGGGCTTAGCCAATTCTGATCCTAAGCCTTGAGAGATCTTGTAAACTCCCCTTTGTTCTTTCATGCATCTGCAATCTCCATTAAAACAGGGTGCCTCAGTTGGAGCCCAGGTGTCAGGAGGAAGATGAGGGACACAGGGTGTTGGCCCACTGAGCTGAGCCCTACTTGTTCATCAATGTCCAGCCATCACAGCCTAGAGCAGAATTTCACCAACCAACCAGCAAATTTATAAGAATAAATGTTTATTGTTATATGTATGCCACTGAAGTTGTGTGGTTGGTGGTTTATTAACAATAGCTAACTGATATGGTGGCTCAGACGAGGATGGTAACAGTGAAAAACCTGTGGTCAGATGTTGGATATACTTTCAAAACTTAACAAGAAAAAGAAAATACATGAGGTAGAAATCAAAAGGATAACTCCAAAGCCTTTGCCTTGAATAACTGAAAGGAAGGAGTTACAGTTTACTGAGATAGTAACTGAAGGTTGAGTATAGACCAGTCAGTGTTTTAGACAAGATATTATGAGCTAAAGGGTGTTCCTTCAAAATCCATATATTGAAGTTCCAACTCCCAGTAGCTCAGAACATAACTTTATTTGGAGAAAAGGCCTTGAAAGATGTAATTAAGTTAAAATAAGACCATTACGGTAGGGCCCTAATACAATATGACTGATGTTCTTGTAAGAAGGAGACGAGACACCAGGGATGCGTTCACACAGAGGAAGGACCATGTGAAGACACAGCAACAGGGTGACCGTCTGCAAGCCATGGGGAGAGGTCTCAGAAGAACCCAAACCCGCTGCCACCATGATCACGGACTTCCAGCCTTCAGAGCTGTGAGAAAATACATTTCTGCTGTTTAAGCCACCTAGTCTGTGCTATTTTGTTATGGCAACTCCTGTAAAGTAATACAAAGGATTTCTTACAGGCCCCACTGACATTTGGGGCCAGGTAATTCTTTGCTGACAGGGGCTGTCCTGTTCATTGTGGAATGTTAAGCAGCATATTTGGTCTCTATGAATCAGTAGTAACCTTTCAGTTGTGACAATCAAAAATGGCTCTAGATCTTACCAAATGTCTTTGGGATGTAAAATGACACCTGACTGAGAATCACTGTTTTCTAAAGTAAGAGCTCTCACAGACTCTCAGGAAATTTTTGTAATTTTCCTCAACCAAGGTGCAACTAGCAATATGATGAAGCTAGGAGTAAAACCCAAGTTCATCTGACTCTAAAGGCGATGTATTTTTCAATGCAACCTATTATTGCTGGTAGAATGGCCAGGGAAGTAGAATTAGAAGGGGCCAGTGGTGAATGCACAGGACTGAAATATTCCTTGAGAACATTTACCCTGATTAAGAAGCACTGTTCACAGAGTGCTACTGAGGATCCAGGTAAACAATACTGACAGCCCTGATTTTTGAAATTAAGATTGATGAAGATCTCACTTGGAACTCATCATTTCATGAAAATCTCTGTTGGTCTGCCTGTTCTGATTGTTACTACTAATTTTAGTTTGAGTCAGATGATGTCTGTAATCTTAAGGTGAGGGAAAGCTTTGAAATGTCAAAAATATATTAGTCAGTAGACAGGGGAAAGATTCAAAGAACTGCAAGTATATTACTTAATTTTCAATTAGTTATTTTAATTTTCTACTTTGTTCTTGTGCCACATTTGACTGTGAGCTCCCTGCCATACAGGATTGTATTCTCTGTGCTTTTTTTTTAAATGTTCTTAGCACTTCATAGTACACCTGACATATAGTTTGAATTTACTAAAATATACTGAATGATTAAATAAGCCAAAGTACCATCATAATAAAAAGTTATAAAAAGAAATAAAAAATCTATAAAATTAAAAAGAGTGAGATTGCAAAATAAGAAATTACCTGTGTTATGAATAGGACAAAAAGATATTGGGGTTCTGGTCTACTAGTACAAATGCACAAATTAGCTTAAAAAAATAGAACAAAAATATCCAAATTCTGTGGTCCAATCTAATTTGTCAACGTTTCTGTAAAGACCTTAACGAACTGTTAGGAGTTCAGAATTGAAAGGGTCTTACGAAGGCAGAAATAAAGAAAGCTTACCAATGGTTTTCATCTAGAAGTGTCAGCTTGGCTCATTTTTTTCTGGCATTTTAATGCTAATTTGTTAGAAAAGAGTCTAGGATTCAGAGGACTGCAATAATTTTAATTATGTTTGGCCTGCAGCACATAGCTGCACAGTGAGTGGGAGTAAAGCACTTCTTAAATTTCCCAGTGAGTATTTTCTGAAAACTGAATTGCAAAAAATACATGTGACTATCTGTAATTTAATAAGAGCACCCCAAACAAACACAAAAACAAAATACTCAAAGGAACATGTTTTGGAGACACTAACAGCAAAGTAGAAAGAATTTGTAGTCAATGTGGGAGGGAAAAGTGTCACAGGCTAGAAATAAGTTCATAAGATGATTAAAAAATGTGCAGAATTCTGGTACTACTGCTGTAGAACCACAGGAGTGAACTCTGGTTTAATTGTGTTTGGATTAAAATAGTAGACACACTTTCTACCATGTTTATACTTTACATCTTAAAAAGTACAGACGATTACATTTGAAGTGGGCCACCATGGAAACATTTTGTTCCATTCACGTTGGGTTACTTAGGAAAGCAAAAATCTTGAGAATATCAACATGCTTTCTGAAATAAATTCTTTATAGTCTCTGTCATTCGGAATCATTCATATTCTACAAGAGTCTACCAGATCAGAAGTAAATACTGTCCTATCTCTAATAATATCTATATGAATAAAGTGCCTCATTTATCTGTCTTAAAGTGGAAATAATATAGCTCAAAGACAAACAAAATAGAATAAAATAATATAGCTCAAAGACAAACAAAATAGAATAATAAGATACGTTTTTTTGATTTTGAGTGACTCAGTATAAATTGCCACATTTTGTTCTGCTCCTGTTTCATGGCACACAATGTCTTCTCCTACCCTAGTTGAAATGTCTAACTAAAACAACTATTATTTTTTTGGAATTAGATGGTAAAGTAATATTTTCATAATAGAAATTTTAAAATTATTTCTGCAGAATATATGGCTTAAACTATTTGTGATCTTTGTTCATGAGGAAAGTCATGAATATTGTGTGACTAATATTTTCTCCTCTAATTTTAGTACTTGGAGTGTTGTTTAGTTATTATATTTAAAATTTGAAGACAAATTATGAAGATAGTACAGAGAAGTCTCATGTATACCACCCCTAGTGTCCCCTATTATTAACATCTTACATATTACTATGGTACATTTTTCACAGTTAATGAACCAGTATTGATACATTATTATTAACTAAATCCCATGTCTTATAAAGATTTCATTAATTTCTACCTAATGTCCTTTTTTTGTTCCAGGATATTATCTGGGATGCATTTTACCTAGTTTATCTATGTGTGCCATTAGGCTTCTCTTGGCTGTGACATTTGCTCATACTTTACATGTTTTTGATGACCTTGACAATTTTGAGGATTATTGGTTAGTAATTTTATGGATTAACAGACAATTAGGATTTGTCAGGCATCTTTATCAAGATTATAATGAAGTTATGTGTTTTGGGACAGATGACCACAGTGGTAAAGTGTCATTCTCATCACATCATATCAAGGGTACATACTATCTACATGACTTATTAATGTTGATGTTGACCTTGATCACCTGGCTGAGATATTATTTGTCAATTTTTTCCACTATAAAGTTACTCTTTTCTTTCTTCTTTCCACATTGTACTTTTTGGAATGAAGTGATTGTGTATATCACACACTTAAGGCGTGAGGAATTAAGCTCTACCTTTTTGAGGACGAAGTACTTACATAAGTTCTCCTGCGTGGGAGATCTGCCTGTTCTCTTCCATCTAGTTATTCATATCAGTGTGGATTCATAGATATTTATTTTATACTTCGAATTATTATCCAATGCTACTTTATTTTCTTGCTCAACTTTTACACCTTTGGACATTGGCTTCTGTGTCTCTGACATACCTACATTGTTGTGATTTTTTTTTTTTTTTTGAGTACTTCTTTACATTCTGACACTAAAAGATGATCTTAGTTCAGATATTTCCTACCCAGGTTCTAAAATATAACATGCTTTTAAAAATTCTGAATAGCTACATAGAAAAGATAATATATAAAAGAAAATAATTTTCTTTTTTTTAAATAAATTCAACTTTGGCGAATTTCTTTGACAATTTAAAAAAATTTTTGGCATGTATATGTTTATATAATGTTAACTATTATTGTATTTGAATTTAATTAAATGTTTTAAATATAATATATATTAATATATCCATAGATATACACATTTATGTATATATGAATACACACACACATGCACACTCACATACATACTTTTGAAAAAAGTGCATCACCAGCCATAATTAGATAATGGATCCTGAAGCTTACTCTTGGCTTTTTAAAATTTTTTAAATAATAATATTTTCAATGAAAATCTATCTCTATTAAATAACAGATACATCAAGCATTTCATAAAATCCAAAATTTGAAGTTTGCCTCATCCCCACTTAAAAAATATGGACATTTTGATAGAACTTTTTATTTGGCTTCACAAATAAAAATGCTGAATAAAAATTCTATTTTGAAAAGTACCCAAACTGGAAAAATAAATCATCTCAAGATGTAATGAACTAGTGATAAAAAAGTGGATTTCTTTAAAAAAAAATTAAAATCATTTAATTCATTCTGATTTTCTTTAAAAAATGTTTAATCTGATTAAGTTGAAATTTTTATGTGGACCTCTGTGTTCTAGATATTTAAATATTCCTTTAAATGGCAATAATATACCATTTTAGGCTCCTTATGACTTTAAAGAAAAACTAAAATTTAGAAATGTAGAGAATCAGCTCTTAAGTTCCATTAATTGCTGGGTATGCACCCTCAAAAAAAATGCTAGAACAGAATATTTAGAGACCCAAAGCTAAATTATTCCAGTAACAAAGGAAAGAAATGACAGAAATAATTAATAGACAAGCATAATTATTTGGTAAAGTTTTCTTATTTTTTAATAAAAATCTCTCCCTTTAGAGATAAACTTAAGAGTGTAAAAAAAAGAAAAGCACTTTTTTTTTTAAAGGCCTAAGTTGAAAGAAGACAGAGAATAATGCATTAAGATTTCTCAGGCCAGGTAATTAGTCACTGAGTTTTTATTCAATGACAACAGATTCTCAATCCTATAAAAATGAAAGCTCTATATACACACACATACATATATATATATATGCACACACACATATATGATATGAAATTAGAATTTTGTTTCTGATGGAGTTTGCTCTCAGTCACAAAGGAATTAAAGTATTTTCTACATTTCACTTCCATAGAAAGGGAATTATCTTTCAGTCATTATTGTAATTTTTTCCCTCAAATATATTTCAAGGTAAAACATTATGATTGCTAAGATGTATGGGGAAAGCTTAGTATGAAAACTAGAGCACTAATTTTTAATATTTTCAAGTTTCAGCGATTGGAGAAGTTTTGATTTAGATATTTCTTTGACTTATTTTTATTTCCTCTTAGGAGTGAGCTTTCTCAGATGAGAATGAAACATATGAAGTTTGACTAAATTAAGTTCCATGATATTTAAAAATAATTCAATTACAAAACAGGAACAATTGTGACTAAACCAAGGGCAATAAATATATTTGACTAAAAACTTTTCAATTAGTAATTTTCATGGTTTCAACCAAGTTCCATTTTATTAGCCAGAAACCAAATTTTTGCTCTTAATGTCTCATCATTATATTTTTAGTCATAAATGCTATTATGAAAAAATTAAAAGGATCATCAACGTTGAACATTGTATGCATATTTCATCTATAAAAGAGCCTAACATATGTTGTTTTATTAGGACGTCACTAATCCCTACAGACTTTAAACGTCTTGAAGAAAAGAGTGGTAGAGGGCTATCATCACACCAAAGGAGCCCATACTTATATTTTACGAACAATCTTTCTGAAATTCTGGCAAACTTTTTACCACCTTGGCTTTCCATTTACATCCAGGAATAAGGTAATTTTAATCAAAATCATAGGAGGCAATCTAAATTTAGCATCACATATAGCCCACAGACAGAACTGGGGCTGCTGATAGAGCTGGAGTTAAAACGTTCTTTATCAAGTTTGGGGATATACTGTTGCATTACTTTGTTTTATCTGCATGTAAACACCACAAAGTATTATTATTATTTAGTGTAGTCTTCTTATATTATGATGGGAGCCAGTATACCTGCTGGTGCAAACTATCACATTATTGATGATTCTCTGCCCACCCCAACTCTTTTCTTTGTTAAGCAGTAATTATGAGAGGAAACAGATGGCAAACATTAGAAAATGAATGGTACACTAGCTTTACTGTAAATATAGAACATCAGAATCTCAATCCTATAAAAATTAAAGCTCAGTTGGAGCTCCACACCAGTGTGAAGAGGTGCCATCTTTACAAATGCACTACCTTTCTCTTTGTTCCTTGCTTTTAACAGGGAAAGGAGTTACTGTTCAGCTCTGACAACATCATTAATTTTATATTGCAATGACTTCTAAATAATGACAGCTATCAGTAGCCTGAAACAGCTTCCAATGTGCTTTTAACAGTTTAGTTTTGCTAGTTAGGCTTCAATTTCTATAATGACCTCATCCCCTCCCACACCCACCCCCTAAGAAAAGATGCTTTAAAATTCAGGTGTTGAAAATAAAACATCATTTCCGCAAGGATGGAAGATGTACAATAATTAACTTGATTGTGATTCAGTCAAATTTGGGCATAACCAAAATACATTTTACAAACCCTGTTAACTTCATTGCCCTGTACAGAAAGGTGATGCTTTGAAATAGTCTTTCTAATGAAATCATATTTTTATCAAATTAGCTTATGATTGATTGAATCAAACTGCACTAAATAGTAATATGTAATAGTTTGGATACGATTAGTGTAAGCAGACTATAAAAACCATAACCCTGGGACCACAGTCTGCCTTCTATTTTCAGATATGTTTTTCAGAACAAGGCTTTCAAATTTCAGTGTCCATAAGACAAAATTTCAGACAAGTTTTAGGTAATGATTATCTCCGTATTTAACTCTAGAGATCATCATAACTTTTAGACTAGTTTTGGAATAAAACTATGTTATTTGGTAATATGGGTTTTTTTTAATTAAGTAAGTAGTTTTATTTTTGGCTGCGTTGGGTCTTCGTTGCTGCGCGCGGGCTTTCTCTAGTTGCATCGAGTGGGGGCTACTCTTCGTTGCAGTGCACGGGCTTCTCTTGTTGCGGAGCACGGGTTTCAGGCACGCGGGCTTCAGTTGTTGCGGCGTGCGGGCTTAGCAGTTGTGGCTCGTGGGCTGTAGAGCGCAGGCTCAGTAGTTGTGGCACACGGGCTTAGTTGCTCTGCGGCGTGTGGGATCTTCCTGGACCAGAGCTCGAACCTGGGTTCCTTGCATTGGCAGGCGGATTCTTAACCACTGTGCCACCAGGGAAGCCCGTTAATATGTTATTGCTGATCTGTCATTCCTGGATTATACTTTTATGCTCATTTTAATGCCTTGTATTTTGTTTCAAAAAGACCATAATTAGTAATACTAAAAGCAAATGTAATAACTAATACCATTATTTCAACTGAAACATAATTGATATTACTTGGGATGTTGTTTATGATGGAGAGGCATAAAGTATAAAGTCTCTTACTTTTCACAAAGTTAATACAAATAAAGTAAATTCACTAACAGCCATAGATCTGTAAATTTTATTTTTTCATACTATTTAAGCTTTGAATGCCAATATAACTACTTCATATGTCATTGAATTTAATTATAAAATGATAACAAAGTACCGTCCATCAGAATTTTAAATCCTGTATTCTGTTGTCCTTTATTCAAAGTACTATTCTAAGTAATTCTGCAAAACTTACTGTTCTAAAAAGAGTTTCTCAAAAGAATGTAAAGTTTAAAAGAAATATAGAAATACATCATCTAGAAAATCTGTCTCTGTTCACAGAATTCAGATTCATCCACATGGCTAATTGTGTTGTATGCTCAAATATGCTTTTAATTGAGGAAAAAAACATAAAACGTTCACTGGGCCTGCACTACATCAACTGTATTGCTATAAAATATTACAGAGTAGGTTTGTCTTCATTCTTTATCTTTGGGTTATAGGAGCCCTGTCTCTCCATTGACATATGGTAACATAATCTTCAGTACCCTTTCTTTTACTTTCCTTCTTTTATAAGATAATTCAAATCCTCCTCTTAGAGCCACCTATTATTAGATGTAGTAAATATTGAGTCGATTATTTCTTCATAAAATTATAACTCACAGTTATGAGTTAAAATTTCAACCCTAGAAACCTCAAAAAGTATTAGGTCCACTAAATCTCCAGTAAATTGATATGTGGGTCTGTGTGCTTCAGATCTCCATGCACTAACAAAGTTATCCAAGAACATGAGCTATCTTTCCATTTATTTATATATTCTACAATTCTTTCATCAATGAATTATAGTTTAGTATACAGGACTTTCACCTCCTTGTTTAAATTTATTCCTAAGCAGTTTATTATTTTTGAGGAAGAATTAATATTCTTCCTCAAAGAAAAGGTAAAATGTCCATACCGTCCAATAATGATCAACAGATTCAATGCAATCTCTATCAAAATCCCAATGGCATTTTTCACAGAAATAGAAAAATACATTCTAAAATCTGTATGAAACCACAAAAAAACATGAATAGCCAGAGCAATCTTGAGAGAGAACAAAGCTCTAGGCATCATACTTCCTGATTTCAAACTACATTACAAAGCCATAGTTATCAAAACACTATCATAGTGACATAAAATAGGCACATAGACCAGTGGAACAGAATGAACAGCCCAGAAATAACCCCACGCATATATGGTTAATTAATTTTTAGTAAAGCCACGAAGAACACACAATGGGGAAATGACAGCCTCTTCAATAAATGTTTCTGGGAAAGCTGGATATCCACATACAGAGAATGAAACTGGACCCCATCTTACACCACTCACAAGAATTAACTTAAAATGGATTAAAGACTTCAGTGTAAGACCCGAAACCAAAAATTCCTGGAAGAAAACATAGGGAAAAAGTTCCTGGACATTGGTCTTGGCAATTTCTTGGTTAAGATATCAAAGCACAGGCAACGAAAGCTAAAATAAACAACTGGGGCTACATCAAACTAAAGATGTTCTGCACAACAAAGGAAACAATCAATAAATTGAAAAGGCAATCTCCAAAATAAGAGTAACTATTTGCAAGCCACTTGTCTGATAAGAGGCTAATTTCTAAAATACATAAAGACCTCATACAACACAATAGCAAAAAAGCAAAAACCCAATTTAAAAAGTGGCAAAGGAGCTGAATAGAGATTTTTCCAAAGAAGACAAACAAATGGCCAAGAGGTACATGGAAAAGTGCTCAACACTACCAATCATCAGGGAAATGCAAATCAAATCCACAAGGAGGTATTACCTCACACCTGTAAGGGTGGTTATTATCAAAAAGACAAGAGATAACAAAAGTTGGTGAGGATGTGGAGAAAATGAAACCCTTGTAAACTGTTGATAGGGACGTAAATCAGTACAGCCATTATAGAATACCGTATGGCAGCAGTTCCTCCAAAAATTAAAAATGGAACAACCATTTAAATCAGTAATCTCACTCCTGAATATGTACATGTAGGAAGTAAAGTATCTTGGAGAGATATCTGCACCCCCATGTTTGCTGCAGCATAATTCACGACAAACATGCCATGATATGGAAACAACCTACATGTCCTTCAGAAGATGAACGAATAATGAAATTATGATTTTATACACACACATACACACACACACACACACGCAGAATGGAATATTATTGAGCCAGAAGAATAAGGAAATCTTGCCTTTTGGGATAACACGAATGAAGCTGGAGGGAATTATGCTAATCCAGATAGAGAAAGACAAATACTGTATGGTGTTACTTATTTGTGGAATCTTAAAAACAAAAATAAAAAGGCCCACTTCATAGAACCAGAAAATAGAATGGTGCTTTCCAGGGGCTGAGGAGATGGGGATGCGGAGATGTAGGTTAAAGGATACAAACTTTTAGTTATAAGTATAAATCATGGGGCTCAAACGTACAGCATGGTGATGATAGTTAATAATACAGTATTACATAAAAGTTGCTGAGACCACAAAAAGAAAAAGACTTAACTAGGTCAGGTTGTGGATGTTTTAATTATCTTGATCTTGGTAATCATTCCACAATGTATATGTATGTTAAATCATCATGTACACTTTAAATATACATAAATTTCCTAAATTTCCCCTAAATTTCCTATGTAGTCCTTCCCTTTTGCTCCTCAGGAAACCACTGATTTGCTTTCCATCACTAAAGATCAGTTTGCATTTTCTGGGATTTTATATAAATGACATCTTATACATTTTTTGTCTGGTCTCTTTGACTCAACATAATTATTTGGAAACCTAGACATCTTTAATGCAGTAACAGTTCTTTAACTTATTTTGTTTAATGTAGGGTACTAATCTGTTTGTGGATATACCACAATATTTGATCCATTCACCTGTCGATGGATATTTGGGTTATTTTCAGTTTGGGGCTATTCCAAATAAAGCTGCTAAGAACATTTGTATACATATCCTACTATGGACATAGATTTTTTTTGTCAGTAAATACTTAGGAGTAGAAAGACTGAGTTCTATTTTTATATTGTCTTTAACTTTCTAAAAATACTTGTTAACACATATTTCTGTATGCTTAAGAAATTGCCAAAATCATTTTCCTGTTTTACATTCTCACTTAGATTTGATATCAAAAGGCTTTTTGGTTGTAGCTATTCTCATAGGTGTGTAGTGTTGTCTCATATGTTTTTAATTTGCATTTACCTGAAGAATAAAGATGCTGAGATTCATATGCCTATATTCTATATGTATATTTTCTTTAGTTCAGTTTCTGTCCAAGTATTTTGCTAATTTTGTTACTGGGTTGTTTGGGTTCTTTTCATTTAGTTTGAAAATATGTATATGTATAATACATTACATTTATATATACATATATAATTATACATGCATATTTATTTATATACTGATATATACACTTTTAAAACTTCTTAGTTGTTTCAGGCAGAAATATAAATCATATCCCTATTACTTTATCTTAGCCAGAAGAATAAAAACATTTCATTTAAATTTCATTTTTTTATAGTATGAATATTATCACTGGTATTAAGTAGTATCTAAAATCATAAAAAAACTTATATTCATAATTACCAATCTTCCATATCATATTTGTCTTCTGTTTTCCAAAATGTTTTATCCCCAATATTTTAACTTTTCTTTTAGTTCTTATTTTCTAATTATTCAGTTATCTGCTATTGTTCTCTGAAATTTCAAAAAAAGTCATTAAAATTATTTGATATTTCAAGTATACTTTCTTATAGCAATGTTTTATATGTTGCTTCATACTGCACTTATTACATTTGATACAGTAGGACAAATAAGTATGGTCTTTAAGCTAAGCTGGAAGGACTACCTCACCCCCATATCTTTTGCTTATATGATTTGAGGATACTCTCTTGGTCTCTTTATCCCATCACTTACTCCTGACACTGAAAGAGCTACTTATCTAATTGGTCTATAGCAGACATTCATCTTGGTTTCTCAATTGAGTAAATCACTCATTAAAAGAACTTAGTGCAGAGGATTTGTTATTTTTCTCCTACCTCTTCACCATGACCAATGGCAGTCTGCTGCCTGTGCAAGTGCATTTGTCATCGATTCTCAAGTTTCACTTCAAATAGGGCATTTCAAATTTGGGGGAGGATGGGCAATTACCAAACACAGTTTTGTTCTGACATTAAGATGCGTCCTTCAACCTAGACTTTATAAATGTTAAAGATTATATTTTTAGTATCCACCTACTGATACATTTTGGTTCAAAACTCAGCTTAAGAAAATGTATAATATTTACTAGGCCACCTCAAAGACTCCAATAAGTCAAAAAACCCTTGGAATGACCCTGTCAGAAAAGAAAATAATCTTTTCTCATTAATTCAGTAGAATTTTGATCATTCTAATCTCTGTCTACAAATCCTTGATATATCTACAAATTGTATTAGAATTTGGTCTTAAAAAATACCCAGTCTATTCCACTTATTTATTGAGAAGGCTAATCCATAAAAAGGGATTGATATATACAATGTCAATCTTCTTATTAGAAGAACCACTACATTATTTCAGACCTCTTGACTCAGAGACTAGTATTTTTTCAACTATACTCTTGTTTTTAAATAGTTGCATGGTAATTTTAATTTGCTAATATGTTGAATTATTAATTTATCTGGCTCATTTATTGGTCTCCTGCTACAGGTTTTAGTTTTGAGAAGCAATTGGAAAGGGTTATGTAACAATTATTCTATGGTGCTCTGATCTTTTTTTCAAATAATACCTTGTTCACTGTACCCTGTAGATATAGATATCATTTATTTATTTACAGAAAAAGTTGATGTAAATTAGGTGGAGGGGGATTTAATCTTTCTCCATTTTTGAATTTTAAAGTTATCTACATTCCACTCTACTTCTGGTTATAATGTTAGTTTTTTTCTGCCATTGAAACTTGAAGAAGGGTAAAAGGGAAAAAATAAAAGTTTTCTTTCCAAAAGTCAGATGAGACTGTCCCATATTTATCCAACCACATATTTTTTACTTCCATTTTCAGAAGCAAATAATCCTGTCTAGAATAGTTTACGTGTGGTCCTGCCAGGGTGAGAGAGAGGGAACAGATGGACATCTCTGTGTCATTTCTCCTTTATTGATTCCTTTGTGAAAAGTTCGGTGAATTGCTAAGCCACTCTTCTACTTTATCATTAAAAAAAGGTCTATGAATCATCATAAAACAGTGGCCTTTTCATTACCGAGCATCATAAAAGTAGATTTCTCCAAATTTATGTATGCTGAACATTGTGACTTAGCTACCTTACGTAATGAGGCCTGATCTGCAATCCATTCATTCATTACCTGTATTCCAATTGATTCTGCCTCACTTTAAAACTGTATCTCTGCCTATATATTGGACTCTTTTTTTAGTTAGTTCTTGTAAATTTTCCCTACACATATATATCTATAGAACTTCCCATTATCCAGGTAATTTCCTTTCTTACAGATATACTTTTCAAAACGGCGACATATTTCTATATGTTGACTACCATCTGTTATTATCTTTCGATCTCAGAAAAATGTTCCTATATTATTGAGAATAGCTTTTGCATAATGAAAAATTAGTTTACTTAAAAATTTTTTATTACCATATCATTATATATGTAAATAGATACTCTATTACTATTATGAACTCTGCATAAATATTTCCTTTCGCTATCATATCTATTTGGAGTTATTTTAAATTAGTATCATATTATCTATAATAGCAACTGATATGTAACTGGTTAAGAGAAGAGTGAGATTATTTCTTTTAAGTGTTATCTTTTAGAAACTCTTTAAAACCTATCCTTCACTTCATCATTTTTATGATCATTAAACTATTTATTGTGATAATCTACCCTGGAAAATCAAGATAGGATTATTGAATTGGTCTTCATATTGTATTTTTTCCTCATCAGAAACAAATCTTCTCTCAGAATATGTCTTTAAATTATTGTTTCAAAAAATTAGACATATATTAAGAGATATAAATAAGCCTTTTCAAATTAAAATAACATTTTTATAGACCCATTCAAAAGTTTATTATGCTTGGAGGATAATTCTTTATTTTCAATTCTTCATTCCTCTTATTTAAGAGAAAAAGTCTAAAACCAATTAAATAATTAACAAGTTATAATGCCTAAAAGTTTATCTAAAATTTGTTAAAAATATAATCAAAGTTGAATTATGTATCAGTAAAGAAAATATTCTTGTCTATTCCTTCAAGCCAGTTAGACAGAGATCCTTTTAGACTCAGGGAGATAAGAGAGAATCAATACTTTGAGAAATCAAGTATAAAATTTTAGAAAACTCAGGCTAGCTCTTGAGTCTTATGTCAGAATTTAAGAAGGTGGAAGATGAGGATATTTCTTGATTAGATTTAGTGGTTTTAAGTGATGATTCCCTGTGAAAAGTTCCAAACTCTAATTTAAACAAATAAATGAGAGCCCAGGAAAAAGATAAGTACTTATTGAAATGATGCTCATACATAACTGTTTCCATTTAAAAGCATTAAAACCAAACCATGCTAAGCCATGTCTATAAGTCATTGATATATTGAATTATACAATTGCTTGATTTCTTATACAAACCCTCAGGGAAAATAAAAGAGATAAGATAGAAAGCAAAAGTTTGATATCTGTGTGAGATGTTATTGCAAGTTTTGTTGCTGAAGCAAAGGATAGTTTATTTCTCCTCAAACCATATATATTTAAAAGACATGGCAACTAATAGTGGTATTAATTAATAGTGGTACTTCGTATGGAGTACTTGTGAAAGTACTCCACACGAATAGTAAAGCTGGATAAACAAATAAATACACAAAAAATGCAAAAAGGGTATCTGTAGCCTAAGACATGACTTATTTAAAGATAATTTGTTGTGTTTTCTCATATGCATAGATTGTTTAAAGGCTGTTATATAATTGGCCAATTACTGAACTTTATACATTTCCTTCTTATAAACTTTGTTTTGATCTGACAATAATCTCTATATTTATATAACACTTTGAGTTTTGCAGAGGTTTCCCTTTTATTCTTTCATCATAATAGTAAAAAAAAATAGGTTAGGGAAAATATCACTATCGTAATTGTACACATCAGGATGCAGATAAGCCAGGTTGAGCATTTCCCAAAGGTTTTATAGCTAATTAATGATAAAGGCTAAATAATAATCAAGACTGCCAGAATTTGGTGAAGTATTTGCTCTTTCATATTTTCTCTCAAATTACTATTTCAAAAATGCTTGCCTAACACTAATTCTGCTTCTGTGCTTCTCAACTTGCAATTTTTATTAATGATTTGTGCATACAAATAAGCTTGCTTTGGCACTGTCAGAAACACACAGCTTTGCAACCTTCTGCTATATATTGTATTTCATCTTTATTTTATATTTTCTTTTTTACTTATCCTTATAATAGTTTCTCTACTTCATCTTTCTGTAAAGAGAAACTGGAAAACCAATACTAGGAAAGCAAAATAATATCTAATGCTTGATACACTTCTTTTCAGTTGAAATTAGTTACGCAAAGCAGCATATTGGATTGATTTAAACTGAGACATCAGTGCCATTAGATGGCACTCTGGGTAAAGTTGACAATGTTATTTCTTATATTGGAGCACTACAATTTAAGGGCTTAAGTAAAGTAAATGGAATATAAGGTGAGTGAACATTTATAAGACAAAGAATCATACTTATTACAATGATAAAGGACATTTTTGCTCTCTAAATAATCTAAGGTTTCCCTTTGAATCATTACACACTATTACTCACCAAATAAAAATTAAGACATTATACAATGAGCTGTTCCTCACTGAATACATATTCATGGTTAAACTTTAAATTTTAAAATTATTTATACTGCTCTGTGGAGCCAAAATCAATGTTATCAATCACCTTATTCATATCATTCCTAATATAATGTAACAATAGGTTCTAAAATGAATTGGCTTTTATAGGCTTATACGCATTTTAAAACAATTTCCATGTATAAATATGGATTTATGAACATTGAAAAAATTGTTCATATTTCTAAATTTTCTTTAGTAAAATAAGTGGTTTAGAAATATACTTCATGTATAAATATTCTGATTCTTTCTAACTGGATTAAACATGTTTTGTTGGAAGTTATTCCATTTGTTCAATCCTTTTCATCTGGTCACTAATATGCTAAGAGCTTAGGAGGGAAAGTTAAGGAGTTATGGTAACTTCCCTTGGGAAATGTACAAGCTCATTAATAAAAGAAGCTCTACATAAAATAGGCAATAATATAAACAAATGCACAAAATTTTCCTCTAAGGAACTGATATAGACCTTTACTAGCATTTATTTACTATTTTATCATTACCAAAAGTTGGAGAAATATCCTTGATTACTGACTCTTTGCATTGCAGATGCTGCTACTACTACTACAGATAATACCTACTATTTATTGAGCACTCATCTTTTGACTGCAGTTGTACTGGGTTTTATATATGAGGATATATTTAATTATTATATTAACCCAATTAAGTACACACCAATTAAAAAAATTTAGCAAAGAGGCAACTGAACTGATTTTTCCGAAGTTACATACTTCCTCTCCTTTGTTTCTTGCTCTGACTGCAAGGATTTTAACTTAATACTAAACAAGAATTGATTTTGCAAAGACAGTGGGACTTCAAAGATATTCAGAGCAAGCTGGTAGAGAAGTATGGAAGAAAAGAAATAGGTGTCAGACTGAAATACAGCTAAATTTTCTTTGGTGTTTTATCCAAGACACCTCATTTCATCTTAACAGATAATAATAATACAGAAGCATTTTTTACAGTTTAACTTTTGGGGGGACGTGAACGAGAATGCTGTTTCTTGTGTTTGAAAAAACAACACAAAGCAGTTTCCTACCTCATGGGGAACTGACTATTGTACAAAGCTTATCTAAATCAGATCCAAATTTTTCTTTTATATATTTTTTAATCTGATTCATATTAGTTTTGGTAGGTAAAATAATTCACAAGTCTTAGAGCTTTTCACAAATTTAGGAATTGAACCAAGTCTTTTTTTCCTCAGGTAATTTCATCTTTATTGTTTTTATTATGATGTATATAGTACAAACACATGAAACTATAAAGCTTATGTTATAATTTAAATTCATAGTAAAATAATAAAAACCTTTATACCTGTTGACTCACTGGACAAGTTAAGAAATAGCATGGTATTAGCATATGAAAGCCCACCTTAGCAATCTTGCACTCTTCACTTTTCATTCCATCAATCAAAACTGACTTTTGTGTTATTCATTCCCAAATATTTGTTTAAATTTATCTATTTTATAAATTTGCTTAACTGGATTAAATTATATGTATTCTTCAGTTCTTTGCTTCTGTCTCCCTGCATTACATTTTTTAAATCTACTCAGGTTGATGCCCTCATGTTGATGAGTCAGTTCATTCATTATTACTGCTGTAAATTCTCTTGTATTCCCTTATATCAAGATGGCATAATTTATTTATCTGTTCTATTGCTGATGGACAATTGGGATGTTTCCAGATTTTTGGTATTATGCAAATACTGGTCTGAATGTTGTTACATCTGACCCTTGGTGTACATGTTCAAAATCTTTCTCACTGGCATATGCTTTGACTTGGAGTTGCTTAGTATGGAAAATAAATATTCAATGTTACTATCTAAAATATTAAATTGTTTTGCAAGTGGTTATTGCAATGTATACTACCAACAGCAATATTATTGAGTTCCCATTGTACTATATTCTCACCAGTAATTGTTTTTATTAGGGTAATCATTGTGAAGGGTTATCTAATAATGCTTTAATGCTTTTAATTATCATTGCCCTGATCATGAATGATGTTGGCCATATTTCATATTTGTTTGTTTGTTTTTCTGTCTTTCCCCTTTCGTCAAATTTTTGTGTATGTTCTGCCCATTTTCTACAGGGCTGCTTTACTTTTTTATATGAAGTTGTAGGGAATGATTTATATATTCCGAATACTAATCCAGTTGATTTTTATTATTTGCAGATTTCATACTTTTGAATTTGCCTACTGTTAAAATTAACCTATAACCCTAAAATCAACAGTTGTGGTGCTTTCACAATCATTCAAAGACATGCATGGAGCACCAAAAAATTGAGTTGCTTGATACACATGCATGGTCCCTGCTGGGGTAGAGTAAAATAACACTCTAGCTGCTTATTTCTGCTCTGTCATTTTTGCTATCTATATAAGCTTGGATCAGGCAAGAGTTATAGTGCTGGTGACCATGAGCTAATGTTAATGAATCAATAATATGTATTAAATAAGGTGTCACTAAACAGAAACACACATTAAACAAAGTTCTATATGGATGGCCTGATGAAAACCTTTTGACCAGAGGCCCATAGGAACATAACTCTATATCTTCCCTTGGAACAAATTTCAGTATTGGCTAAATCTGTGTTTGGATAACTTTATAGAACGCAGTGCTGCAAGTAATGACAATCAACCGTATTTTGTTGCTTGTATTTATTACAAATATTTTTCTCTGTGGTTTTTCTTTTCAATGCCTTTATATGATTATTTGAAAAATAAAAGTTCTTGCCATGTGATCCAGAAATTTCACTGCTAGGTATTAACCCAAAGAAAACAAAAACAATAATTCAAAAATATTTATGAACCCCAATCTTCATTGCAACATTATTTACAATAGCTAAGATATGGAAGCAACCTAAGTGTCCATCGATAGATGAATGGATAAGGAAGATGTGGTGTATATACACAATGGAATTTACTCAGCCATAAAACATGGAAATTTTGCCATTTACAACAACGTGGAAGGATCTAGAGGGTATTTGCTAAGTGAAATAAGTCAGAGAAAGACAAATACCGTATCATACCAGACTCATAGATACTAAAAACAAAGGGGTGGTTGCCAGAGGGGTGGGAGATGAGGAGTTTGAGCGAAATAGGTGAAGGGGATTGAGGTGCAAACCTCCAAACTGAGTCACTTTGCTGTACAACAGAAATTAGCATAACATTGTAAATCAACTATACCTCAACAAAAAAAGAGTTGCAAACCTCCAGTTATAAAATAAATAAGCCACAGGGTGTAATATACAACATAGGGAGTATGGTCAATAATATTGCAATACCTTTGTAGGTGGATAGGTTGTTACTAGACTAACTGTGGTGATCTTTTCATAATGCATGCAAATGTCAAGTCACTATGCAGTATGCCTGAAACTAACATAATATTGTACACCAACTCTAATTCAATAATAATAGACATATATACACTACCAAATGTAAAACCGATAGCTAGTGGGAAGCAGCTGCATAGCACAGGGAGATCAGCTCTGTGCTTTGTGACCACCTAGAGGGGCGGGATAGGGAAGGTGGGAGGGAGGGAGATGCAAGAGGGAAGATATATGGGGATATATGTATATGTATAGCTGATTCACTTTGTTATACAGCAGAAACTAACACACCATTGTAAAGCAATTATACTCCAATAAAGATGTTAAAAATAATAATAATAAATAAATAAAAAGAAAGGATTTTAATTTTATTGAATTTATCAATTTTGCTCTGTGTAGTTTGTAAGTTTATTCCTCTACAGTTTAAGTACTCATTCCCTTCACCTGGTTCCTTAAAAAAATGTCTTGTACCTCTTCTTTGTTAGTCTTACCTTCCAAATGAGTTCTTATTCTGTTTGAGGTTTATTTTTGTTTATGGTATAGCATAAAGATTTATATGAGTAGCCAATATTTGCTACAAAATGTATTGATTACCACAATTTTTGCTCTGATTTTCAAGACCCACTCTGTCATAAAGCAAGTTCTACTTATATACAACAAATTGTTCCTATTAAGAAAGAAGCGCAAATTGTAAAAGAGTACCAGTCATTTTTCTTTCAGGGGTGGGCCTAATGAATGAATGTGAATAAAATATGTCAATTTTCATACCATTCATCCATGGGGCTCTCCTTATATAGTAAAAACTCACAAGATCAGGGGAACCAGAAGAGCTCACTTTGAATAAAAAATTGCTTGATGTAGAATTACATTTAATTTTATATATGTCATATTTGAAATTCTCAGTATAAATTCATTGATGATATGCAGTGTGCTTAATGACAGAGTAAGGTCATGAGATACAAATATATATGTCTATCTGATTTTCTTTACCTGGTGTATTCATTAATCTTATTCTTTTTTTAATTTCATTCATTCATTCAAACATTCAGATATTTCTCCACTTGGCAAATTCTCTTTCCTGTACCTTCCCCCTGACCAACTGTTACTACTTTTTCAAAAAAGGTTCTAATGTCACCACTTTGTGACATGTGTACCACCATACCACAACCACACAAATAGGCATTTTCC
Source organism: Balaenoptera ricei (assembly GCF_028023285.1). Classification (NCBI taxonomy): domain Eukaryota; kingdom Metazoa; phylum Chordata; class Mammalia; order Artiodactyla; family Balaenopteridae; genus Balaenoptera; species Balaenoptera ricei. Next base: position 24,455,519 of record NC_082655.1, read on the forward strand.
TAACCTGCTTGAGCTGCCATAACAAAATAACAGACTGGGAGACTTAAACAAGAGAAATTTATTATCTCACAGTTCTGGAGGCTGGAAGTCCACGAACAAGGCACTGGCAGAATAGGTTTCCCTTGAGGCATCTCTCCTTAGCTTGCAGACTGCTGCCTTTTTGCTGTGTCCTCACATGGCCTCTCCTTTGTGTGCACACATCCCTGTTATCTCCCTCTGTGTATCTTAATTTCCTATTATAAGGACATCAGTCATATTGGATTAGGGCCCATCCTAAGGGTTTTATTTTAACTTAATCTTCTCTTTAAAGATCCTATTTCCAAATACAGTCACATTCAGAGTTACAAGGGTTAGAGCTTCAATGTAAGAATTTTGGGGAGAGACACAACTTAGTCCATGATGGGCACTCTTAAGTACTTAAGATACAATAAATATCTTTTCAGTTGTGTTGTGTTGAATTGTCTGTTTCTTAACAAATTTGTAAACTGCTCATAGACAAAAGCTGTGTCTTTTTATGTATATGTCCGCAAAATAATAGAACGATTTTAATTATGTGCTTCTAGAATTAGTGTTACATCAAGCCATGTTAGAACCTGAGTCAAAAGGAAAAATCACTAATATTGATCAAGTCTTTAAAGTTCTGATATTTTATTTATCAGGGTTTTTTTTACATTAACTTTGATTTTTTTAGACATTGCATTAAAATGGTATTTATCTGAATTACTGAGTTTATTTTTAGTGCCTCTTTAAATTTTGTATGTGAAGTAAGCACCTCACTCCCTTCATCCTATGCTTGACCCTATCTAAAATGATGAAATTCACAAGACAAAATATTCAGTGATAGTATCACTATCCCTAAAAAGTCACAATGTGACAATCTTTACAAAATTCTATAGCAGGGATAATTTGTCTTTTGAAAAGTAGCATGAAGTATGGAAAATAGCACTACTTTGGAATTTGGAAACCTAGATTCTACTTTTGTCTGCCAATTATTTGCTGGTTCTAAAGTCCAGCCCTGCCATAGGTGATAGGTGGACAGAGTCAGGCAATAAAACTCAATCTATAACAGTGCATCAACATTCAGCTAATACACTTTCATAAAGTCACAATTTCATGCTCTACTTTGAGAGACTTTGATTCAGTATTCTAGGATGTGGTACAGGGCTCTGCAATTTTTACATATAACTCTACTCCCAAATAATTCTAATATAGATGGTCCTTGGACCATGTGGCTTTGTGGGGTACACTGATTGAAATTATCATAGTTCTGGTCATAGAAGTATAATCTGGGTTGGAGTCCCTGATGAGATTAAACAGTTAAACTAGGCTTAAGTCCCAGAGAGACTGTGGTTCTGAATGCATTTTAAAGACAGAGAAACATAGGAATAATAGTACAAATTGATTCAGAGATGCTGTAATAACACAGAAAGACTTTCACTAGAACCGCAAATCTCTAATACTTTCACTTTGTGCTAGTAATTATGGTCTCCACTGCTGCTTGATCGCCTATTAGTGTCAGACACTGAGCTACTCACATCACATTTATTGTTTAATTCTCACAGAATCCTACAATGTAGCATTATTATTTCTATTTCCTGAGGAGGAATATGACAATTACCAAAGTTAAATTATTCTTCCAGGTACAGCTGGTAATTAGATGCCTTCATTTTTAGTACTGAGCTTGGACTCTGCCACAGTTAAAGCTCAATATTGCATTTTGAAAGAATGAGGACATCAGCCTAGCATAGCGTAGAATACATTCAGAACCTGAACCCTGTAAATGTTTCTGACAAAAGTTAAGGAAGGGCTGAGAGAACAGCTGAGGCCAAGTCCCCAGGCAACGGGCAAGAGCTCTCATTTGGAAGACAGAAATGATCCCACCAATCAGAGCCTTTAAAGGGAGAAATGAAGTAAAAGGGGAAGAGCTAAAGGAGAGCAAGACAACAGGCTGACCGGTAGGAATAAATGGGCATATGGAGTTTTAAAAAGGCTTAACCAATTCTTTCACTACGTCTGAATTTTAAAACAGATGTTGTGAGTTTGAAGGGAAAGACTTTGCAAGAGGTAGAAAACTAAGTATCAAGAAGAAATGAATTGTGAGTATACATGGAAGCTTCTTTGAATTGTACATACTTAACTTTCCACTAGCATTTCAGAGAATAAAGGTGGCAAGTTTATTAACATTTCAATATCTTCTAACTGTGCTCTCCATTTCCCAGAGCACACCTATGCCCTTGCCCACTGAACTTACATATCTCCATTTCCGGATGATGAAAAAAAAGCCATGATTCCATATGCACTCAAACTACCTTAGGAGACATAAACACATTTATGATTATATAAAAGTTCTTTTCTGGCTACTTCTTAAATATTTGGGAGCTCTGAGTATGCCTATTAATAATGAATCAAGTATTTTTTCTCCTTTTCTCTACTGTTCCACTCTCCTCTGTTTTCCTTCTTCTTTCTTGCTATTGCTATATTTTTGGATCCAGTCTAGGGGGGCTCAAGATTTAGTGCTTTTGTGATCACCTGGAGAACTTATTCAAAAATCCACTTTCTCAGCCCTGCCCCTCAGAAATTCTTATTCTTTGTGTCTGTTGGGGTTCTCTCTCTCTTTTTATCTTCCAAAACCCATGCCAGACCAATTAGTTCTGAAGCAGGTATTAGAGGATAATATATTAAGAAAACCTGTTATATGCTATGACAATTTCTATTCTACACAAGTCCCTCCATATGCTCTCAAAAAATGTAGCTTTCTAAGGTTTGGGAGAAGTGATCCTGTTTAGCCTAATTGTCTTAAGTTTGCATAGGTAGTTAAATAGCACAATGTGAAAACCAAGTCCTTGAGGTATATTTGTACTTATAACATTAAAGTACTTGAGCTGATTATACTTGAGTTCATCATATGAACTCCAATAAAGAAAAACTGTGCTGCTCCCTAGTAGACTCTGAATAACAACTGCTGAATGATTGAACAATTGCATATTTTGACAATTACACATTTCTCCAGTTTGTATTTTTCCAGGGCATTCATCTCTGTCTGATTTCTGGGGTTAAATACAAATAAATTAGAATAATGGATTTAGGCCACCTCACCTTCAGCACCCATCCCATTTGTACAGGATCAATCATTTTCCCTGCCTAGTAATCATCAGCCTTTCTTTCAAAACACCAGGGTTAACACCTGCCTCTAAAAGATTACAAAGAATAGATACAATTGAGTAGAAACACTTGCCAATAGTTTATATTAACTTGACTTCATTCCTAAAGGCTATAGTAAAGTTAGAAATATATATTTAGCTAAACCTATATACATTTCATAAGTTTATCTTCATCCACTGGGTACAATATTCTATGTAGATAGAAAACTCAGCATGCAGATTATCTATTCAGACAGACTTTGGGCTTAAGTTGACCTTAGATAATAAAATTTTATAAATTGAAGAGATCATTAGCCTATACAAGGGTGTTAAATATTAAAAACACTAAATATAATTGCATACCTATTCTGCCCCCTCTATCTCATACTTCTTTTGGCTAATTAATTTCCATCTCCAGATACGATATAAGCATGATTTCTTAAGGAGGGAGATTTCTTAACCTTGTTGCCATTGGTTATGTTATTTCATCCTTATACACATTTTCACAACTCTCTGTACCTTCCTATGTTATCAATATTCCCACTTTATGGTTTAAAACCTGTTTATAGTCATTTCTTCTAAAGAATACACTATGGAAAGGTGACAAAAAGATTCACTTTATAGTGAAAAAATCTGACAAACACTGCCTCAGCAAGTGATCAAGGTTAACAGCAATATCATGTTGATAGTGTGGTCCTTTCATATGATGTGATAAAAATGGTACTTTATCTCTTTGGTCTTGTTTTCAAAACCCATATGCCCTGGATAATTATGGAAAAAAACAGAAGACGAATTCCAATAAAGAAAATCCTACAAAATATCTATTATTCCTCAAAACAATCAAGGTCATCAAAAACAAGAAGTCTGAGAAATTCTCCTAGCCAAGAGTAGCCCAAGAAAACATGACAGTAAATGGATGTGGTAACCTGCATGGGATCCTGGACCAGAAATAAAATATTCAGTAAAATCTAAGAGTATATGAATAAACTATGGGCCTTAGTTGATAACAATATATCAATATTGGTTCATTAATTGTGACAAGTGCACTATGCTAATATAAGGTATTAATAATAGGAGAAATGGGGTGTGGAGTATATGGGAACTCTCTGCACTGTGATTGCACTTTTTCCTATAAATCTAAAACTGTTCAAAATAAAAACATTCCTTAAAAAAACTGTTCAGTTTTCTTTCTTCCCTGTTAGACTGTGATTTCTGAAAGTCAGACTGTGTCTGTTTTAATCACCTCTATACACTCAGTACACAGCACACAAGAGGAGCTTGATAAATAATTGTTGAATGAGTGATTGAATGAATGAGTGAAATAAACATTTAATAACTGACTGTGAAAGAAACTTAATTCTCTAAAGAAACTTCTATTTATATATGTAAATAGTATTTCTTCAAACCACCAGTCAGGATGCAAATTAATGCCATCTGCCTCTTGTTCTCTCACGACCTCTTGCTCTTGGTTCCCTGCAGTTATTTTCCCTGATTGACTGCCCTAAATATCTGTTTGCTCCCAAAAGAATCCCTGTGCCCCTGTATAATCAACATCTTTTGCTTCGTATGCCAAGCACAGTAGACAAATCTGTGAAAACCAGGAAGAGCTTAGGGAGGGCCCCCTAGGAACAGACGTTCAAAAAAGGCTGGGCTGACTTCTGATGCTACTGATGCCAATAAATTACTCTCCCAAGACTCCTTGGCCACAGTCACATCATTTATATTAGAGTCTCTAAAATATTAATATTTAGAGAATCAATTGACTGGATGAGTTCCTTTTTAAATGCAAAATACCCCTAGAAAGTTTAAGGGGCTAAAATCCCTCCCCCTTTTTCATGAATTAAATCCAGGCACATGGTTTCCTAATTCCAGATCTGCCTAGTGGAAATGGGATTTTTGATCTGCGAGGGAGATGAGAAACATAATTTTGGAGACTGGGTTGCTTTGGGGTACAGAGTAGATTTGGTATTGTGGTAGAGGGGGCACTGCCAGAGTATGGATTCATTGACAAATTAGCAGAAGATACCACAAAAGGTGGGAGGGGTTTACGCTGGGAGGGAAAAATGAGTCAAAGACTAGGGTCATGTGAAAATAATAACAACAACAGTGAAGGATAAGGAGGAGGAGGGGGAAGGGGAGGAGGGGGAGCGGGAAGGAGGAGGAGTTTTCTCCTGTTCATGCTGCTCCATGAGAGAGGGTGAGGAAGAAGCACAGGTCCCTTCTATTTCCCCCTCTCTTTTATATCACATCTGTACAGAAACCAGAACTGAGATTAATACTGTTATTACTATAATCCAGTGATATCATTGAATACATGGGCTTTTCAGGGTTAGTTCTGGAAAACAGCAAGATATGTTTACAATGCTGTTTCTATAGGAAAATATTACAAACTCTACAAAATTAATTAGAGAAGAAAGTCCACTTACAAGTTAAAGACTGGCTATACTTTTTTTAAATTAAGCTACAAGTCAATTTTAAAAAGCTCCTTAGTAGGCCAGAACAAAGAAGACTAATTTAGATAAAACCTTAGTACGACATACTAACTAATGTTTTTAATGAGATATAAAGGTCAAATGGCCTAATGATTAAAATATTTGTTCATAAATCTAGAGGTCTACAATTACATGTTTAGTTATATATGTGGCCTTGCTTAACTTTTTTATCAAGTAAATTAACCTGTGTCATTCTCACCACCTCTACTAAATATATATACATATATATAAAAGGGATCATGTGTTCATTCTTCTGTATTTAAAATATGCTTTGAATGTCAGCTAAAAGTTAAAGGTCCACTACAAATATGCATACACATTTTCTCTAAATTTGTTATAATTTAAGAGGAAATATAATAACGCCACTAATAGCTTGTGTTTATTGGATACCATTCACTGTGCTAAGTGCTGAATCTGTGTCCTCCCATTTAAATCTCACAACATTACAACCTGCCAATATTAACACTGTTGATTTTTTTCAGATGAAGAAATGTCTGGCTTATAGAAGTTAAGTAACAGAGCTAAATTTAAACTTAATTCCATTTGATTCCAAAGCTTGATCTTTTATCCTTCTTCTAATTAATGAACACTACTTTCAAAAATACCACACATAGTTTTATATCATAAATAAAATTTAGCAGATACCCAGTAGTTTTCCAGTAAAATAGACATCATTTTGAAAGCGTACTGAAACTTTGTAATGGAGATGCACATTTAAATCAGAACATTTTCCTTAAAAAGGTGAGCAAATAGGCCAATAATTCATGTGTTCTTCCTTCTTTTTACCAACTTCAAAAGCCATATTACTACTCATCAGTGAGATGAATGAAGTAGACATTCTTTAGTTATGTGATGCAATTATATTTTATGAGGAAAAAATGACTTAAGTTCATCTTTGTACTGAACACCAAAGTGAGTTTCTTGTCAACTGTGATGGTTCTGTCTGTTCCAATTGCTTCCCACCCTGCTAAGAATCCACGGAATACACAGAAAACAAGTCTGTCAGGAGCCAAGTGCTCACCACAGGGAACTCATTCCTGCTGGCACTGAAGTAATCTCATATCAGAGGAGGTCAGCTTACCTTCAGATTCATGACATGAAGATAAGATGATACAACACTTATCAGAATATTTCACCTTAAGGTTAAATAAACATATAACGTGGCAGTCCTTAACCTGAAAACAAATTATTTTTAGAATGGTGTATTTAATATTAAAGGGATATTTTGCTTTTATATGAAGGAATATATAAATACAAATTATCTTAGTACATTTTCTTTGGCAAAACATTTGAATTAAAAATGAGTTGTCTTCTAGGTCATTTGCTAAGATAGAATTACACATTCTTGAATGACTTAATTACAAATGAATAGATCATAATTAGTAATTTTGTATATTTTCTCACTTTATCTGCAGCATGTATGAATATTTACAAGTAGAAATGTGTTTTTGCAAATGTTTCTGAAACAAATGTTATAATTCATGCAGATATTTAGCAATTTAACATTAAATATTATTAAATTTTTAAGATTTTTGTTAATCATGGAAATTAATCTATAAAATGTACTGAACAAGTGAATTAATGCCATACATGTAGGTAAGCTGGAAACTTATACTGTAGTAGAGCAGTGACTGTGGTCTACTGTCAGTGTTATTATTTTTGTAAAGCCACTGCTTAATATAATAGAATTAGTAGCAACAAATGGCTATAGTTGAGAGAAATATGGAATGACAGATCTCAGAGCTGAAAAAATCCTTAGCAAATACATTTGGTCAAGTTTTTATCCTTATACAAGATTTTGTACACACATTTTATTGCAATCCATAGGATTTAGGAGACCCAGGTTTGGTTACAAAAATATGTTTCATGTGAATTAATGATAGGGGAAGTGCTTCATGACAAATAGATTTTTTTCAGTTTCTTGATATAAAATACTTGTTAGAGTTTTTGTAGAAGTTATTTCTGCTTAATTTTGACTTTAAGACAATTTCCCTGGATACAACATGATAGAAGGTGGAAATAATGCACTGAAAAAATAATGTCATAAAACCTAAACTGTCTGCTGCAGAGCAACTAAGTCTGTGCACAACTACTGAGTCTGTGCTCTAGATTCCTCGAGCCACAACTACTGGGCCCTCGTGTTGCAACTACTGAAGTCCACATGCCTACAGCCTGTGCTCTGCAACAAGAGAAGCCACTGCAGTGAGAAGCCTGTGCACCACAAGGAAGAGTAGCTCCCACTCGCCGCAACTAGAGAAAGCTCTTGCACAGCAACGAGGACACAATGTAGCCAATAATAAATAAATTAAAAACAAAACAAACAAACAAACAAAAAACCCTAAACTGTCTTTAGAAACTATCTGAGCATGAAAGGGTCCCTATTTTCTTAGTCTGTTAGAATATGTCAGTATCTTTGGCTAGGAAAGAAGTATTTCCACCAGAAACAAACACTTAGTGAAGGAAAAAATAATTATGTGACTGAAAATATATAAAAAAAAACAATGTAAGGGAGACTTACAGTTAGGGGGAAAACAAAAAATCTTGACAGCCATTAGAATCATACAGCTTCTAAGAAACCTAGTCCCAGACATGAGAAGAATGGGTAAAGAGGGGAGGGAGCCATAACATCTGATTAGAGAATGTGTGACATGTAAAATATACACAAAGAAACTGGTTTGGGAGACTTCCAAGGAACTCTGTTAAAGAGAATTTTATTAAGAAAGGAAAATCCTTCCTTAGGTAGGTTTGTTCCTAGGATTTTTATTCTTTTTGATGTGATGGTAAATGGAATTATTGTTTCCTTAATTTCTTTTTCTGATATTTCATTGTTAGTTTATAGAAATGCAACAGGTTTCTTTATATTTATTTTGTATCCTTTAACTTTACTGAGTTCATTGATAAGCTCTAGTAGTTTTCCAGTAGTATCTTTAGGATTTACTATGTAGGGTAACACGTCATTTGCAAACATTGACAGTTTTACTCCTTCCTTTCCAATTTGGATTCCTTTTATTGCTTTTTCTTCTCTGATTGTCGTGGCTAGGACTTCCAATACTATGTTGAATAAAAGTGGCAAGAGTAGATATCCTTGTTTTGTTCCTGGTCTTAGAGGAAATGCTTTCACCTTTTCACCACTGAGTATGATGTTAATTGTGGGTTTGTCATATATGGCCTTTATTATGTTGAGGAATGTTCCCTCTATGCCTGCTTTCTGGAGAGTTTTTATCATAAATTGATGTTAAATTTTATCAAAAGCTTTTTCTGCATCTATTGAGATGATCATATGGTTTTATTCTTCAGTTTGTTAATGTGGTGTATCACATTGATTGATTTGTAGATATTACAAAATCCTTGCATCCTGGAATAAATCCCACTTGGTCATGGTGTATGATCCTTTTAATGTACTGTTGGATTTGGTTTGCTAGTATTTTGTTGAGAATTTTGGAATAAACCTACCTAAGAAGGCAAAAGACCTGTACTCCAAAAACTATAAGACACCGGTGAAAGAAATTGAAGATGACACAAACAAATGGAAAGAAACGCTGTGTCCTTAGATTGGAAGAATCAATGTTGTTAAAATGACCATATTTCCCAAGGCAATATACAGATTCAATGTAATCCCTATCAAAATAACAATGGCATTTCAGACAGAACTAGAACAAATAATTTTAAATTTTCTGTGGAAACACAAAAGACCTCAAATAACCAAAACAATCTTGAGAAAGAAGAACAGAGCTGGAGGAATCACACTCCCTGACTTCAGACTATTTTACAAAGGTACAGTAATCAAAACAGCATGGTACTGGCACAAAAACAGACACATAAGTCAATGGACCAGAATAGAGGAGCCTGGAAATAAACCCATGCACTTATGGTCAATTAATCTATGACAAAGGAGTCAAGAACATAAAATGGTAAAAGGAAAATCTCTTCAATAAGTGGTGCTGGGAAAACTGGACAACTACATGTAAAAGAATGAAATTACAACATTCTATAACACTATATACAAAAATAAACTCAAAATGGATTAAAGACTTAAATGTAAGACCAGAAGCTATAAAACTTCTAGATGAAAGCATAGACAGAACACTCTGACATAAATTGTAGCAATCTTTTTTTGGATCCATCTCCTAAAGTAAAGGAAATAAAAGCAAAAAGAAACAAATGGTACCTAGTTAAACCTGAAAGGTTTTGCACAGCAAAGGAAACCATCAACATAATAAAAAGACAATCTACTGAATGGGAGAAGATATTCCCAAATGATATGACTGAAAAGGGATTAATATTGAACATATATAAACAACCTGTACAACTAAACATTAAAAAAACAAACAACCCAATGAAAAATGGGGAGAAGACCTGACTAGACATTTTTCCAAAGGGTACATACAGATGGCCAACAAGCACACGAAAAGATGCTCAACATCACTAATTATGGAGAAAGTGAAAATAAAAACCACAATGAGGTATCACCTCACACCTGTTTCAGAATGGCTATCATCAAAAAGTATACAAATAACAAAAGCTGGCAAGGATGTGGAGAAAACAGAACCCTCATACACTGTAGGTGGGAATGTATATTGGTGCAGCCACTGTGGGAAACATCATGGATGTTTCTTAAAAAATGGAAAACAGAACTACCATATGACCCAGCAATTCCACTCCTGGGTATATATCAAAAAAAACCCCCAAACACACTAATTCAAAAAGATTCATGTACCCCAAAGCTCACAGGAGCAATATTTACAATTGCCAAGATATGGAAGGAACCTAAGTGCAGTCAATAGGTGGATGGACAAAGAAGAAGTGGTATGTATATATATGTAAATGTAAAAGTATAAAACGTAATACTATTCAGGCATAAAAAAGAATGAAATTTTGTCATTTGCAGCAACATGGATCGACTTGGAGGACATTATGCTAAGTGAAATAAGTTAGAAAGAGAAAGACAAATACTGTATGATACCACTTATATGTGGAATCTAAAAAATACAACAAACTAATGAATATAACAAAAGAGAAACAGACTCACAGATATAGAGAACAAACTAGTGGTTTCCAATGGCAGGGGAGGGGTAACGTAGGGACAGGGGAATGGGAAATACAAACTATTGGGCATACAACAGACTCAAGGATGTACTGTACAACATGGGGAATATAGCCAATATTTTGTAATGTCTCTAAATGGAAAGTAATCTTTAAAAATTTTATTAAAAAGACAAACAAAGAAAATAAAAAGAATGGAAAACGCTTATCTCTCTCAGACCAGAATATTTTCCGATTAATAGAGTTGCCTCAATTTACACCTTCTTCAAAATAGTTCTACCTATGCTTACAGTCTCATACCTTAGTAAACAAAATTTTCAACAATTCAAACATTGATCATTTTGGAATTTACTGCTCGTTAAAATAAATACTTCTATTTATCATCATAGAGTATAGCTATGGAAATTTAAGATCACAACTGGAATTAAAATCCACATTCCCATTCACAGAAAGATAGACAAGAGGAAAAGGCAAAGGGCTATGTATCAGATGAAGGAACAAGATAAAACCCCAGAAAAACAACTACATGAAGTGGAGATTGGCAACCTTCCAGAAAAATAATTCAGAATAATGATAGTGAAGATGATCCAGGACCTCGGAAAAACAATGGAGGCAAAGATCGAGAAGATGCAAGAAATGTTTAACAAAGACCTAGAAGAATTAAAGAACAAACAAACAGAGATGAACAATACAATAACTGAAATGAAAACTACACTAGAAGGAATCAATAGCAGAATAAATGAGGCAGAAGAACGGATAAGTGACCTGGAAGACAGAAGAGTGGAATTCACTGCTGCACAACAGAATAAAGAAAAAACAATGAAAAGAAATGAAGACAGCCTAAGAGACCTCTGGGGCAACATTAAATGCAACAACATTCACATCATAGGGGTCCCAGAATGAGAAGAGAGAGAGAAAGGACCAGAGAAAATATGTGAAGATATTATAGTCAAAATTTATTATAGTCCTTTCCCTAACATGGGAAGGAAATAGCCACCCAAGTCCAGGAAGTACAGAGAGTCCCATACAGGATAAACCCAAGGAGAAACATGCTGAGACACATAGTAAACAAAATGGTAAAAATTAAAGACAAAGAAAAATTATTGAAAGCAGCAAGGGAAAAATGACAAATAACATACAAGGGAACTCCCATAAGGTTAATAGCTGATTTCTCAGCAGAAAATCTACAAGCCAGAGGAGAGTGTCATGATATACTTAAAGTGATGAAAGGGAAGAACCTACAACCAAGATTACTCTACCAGCAAGGATCTCATTCAGATTCGATGGAGAAGTCAAAAGCTTTACAGACAATCAAAAGCTAAGAGAATTCAGCACCACCAAACCAGGTCAAAACAAATGCTAAAGGAAGTTCTCTAAGTGGGAAATACAAGAGAAGAAAAGGACCTACAAAAACAAAACCAAAACAATTAATAAAATGGTAATAGGAACATACATATCGATAATTACCTTAAACGTGAATGGATTAAATGCTCCAACCAAAACGCACAGGCTTGCTGAATGGATACAAAAGCAAGACCCATATATATGCTGTCTACAAGAGACCTACTTCTGACCTAGGGACACATACAGACTGAAAGTGAGGGGATGGAAAAAGATATTCCATGCAAACGGAAATCAAAAGAAAGCTGGAGTCGCAATACTCATATCAGATAAAATACACTTTAAAATAAAGAAAGTTACAAAAGACAAGGAAGGACACTACATAATGATCAAGGGATCAATCCAAGAAGAAGACAAAACAATTATAAATATATATGCACCCAACATAGGAGCACCTCAATACATAAGGCAACTACTAAGAGCTATAAAATAGGAAATCGACAGTAACACAATAATAGTGGGGGATTTTAACACCTCACTTACACCAATAGACAGATCATCCAAACAGAAAATTAATAAGGAAACACAAGCTTTAAATGACACAACAGACCAGATAAATTTAACTGATATTTATAGGACATTCCATCCAAAAACAGCAGATTACACTTTCTTCTCAAGGGCACAAGGAACATTCTCCAGGATAGATCACATCTTGGGTCACAAATCGAGCCTCAGTAAATTTAAGAAAATTGAAATCATATCAAGCATCAAGTGGTGACAATGGAATATTACTCGGCCATAAAAAGGAACGAAATTGGGTCATTTCTAGAGACGTGGATGGATCTAGAGACTGTCATACAGAGTGAAATAAGTCAGAAAGAGAAAAACACATATCGTATATTAACGCATTTATGTTGAACCTAGAAAAATGGTACAGATGAACCGTTTTACAAGGCAGAAATTGAGACATAGATGTAGAGAACAAACGTATGGACACCAAGAGGGGAAAGCGACAGGGGGTGGGGATTGTGGTGTGATGAACTGGGCGATTGGGATTGACATGTATACACTGATATGTATAAAATGGATGACTAATAAGAACGTGCTGTATAAAAAAATTAAATTAAAAAAATTTTAAAAAGAAACATTTTAATATTTCACAGGCTGTTGATAGGATTACATGTATATATCATCACCTAATAGTGTTTTTAGCATATGCAAGCAATCAGTAAATAGAGTTATCATCATCTCATTTAGAAAACTGTAAAAAAAAAAAAAAAAAAAAAAACCACATTCCCCACTTACAGACTGTGAACCGTCAGCAAATCATATCATCTTGCTATGCCTCAATTCAATACATTTTCACTTCACTAACACCAAGCTTTTCATAATAGTTATTCTGACATTCTTACCAGTAGTTTATGAGCATTTTCTTTGCTCTATATTTTCAATAATATTCATGTTTTCAGGTTTTTAAATTGATGCCAATCTGATGAGTAGGGGATGATTGTGTATTGTGTTGATAGTATATTTATGTTTTTAAATTTTATCAGCACATTGGATTTCCTTTCGTCTTTTGGCCATTTATTTATTAGGCTATTTATCTCTTCTCATTAATGTTTAGGATTTTCTATATTCTGGAGAGTAATTCAATAGGAGTTAGATGCATTGAAAAGGTTTCTTCTAATTTACAGATATATATATATATTTTTTAATTTTGTTTATGTTGAAAAGTAAATTTTAATAGTAATGTAGCAAAGTACATCAGTATTTTATTTATAATTTGCATGTTTCTGTTTTATTTAAGAAAACTTTCCCAGCAAAGATTATAACGATACTGTTTTATCTGATATTTTTGAAGTTTTACTATTCACATTTAGGTTTTCAGTAATGTGAACTCAGCTTTGTGCATATAATATAAGTTAAGGATCATTTTTCCTTTCCTTTTCTTTTTGCACTGTTTGCTCCGAGACACATTTCTTACCTCTTCTGGTTCTCATTTCTGTTTGAAATGGGGTCTGACTCCTGTGAGTCCTAAGTGCCAACCTATTTCTGGCTGGGTGAAAACATGGGGAGGAAATTGAAAGAGAAGGGACTGATATTTTCCCTTCTTCCTGTGCTTGGGAGATGTCACTGGCAGCAGCTGCATCTCTTTATAGGGCCAATTCCTGCTAGACAGCTCCAGAATGTTTAACTTCTGCAAGTTGATGTCAGTCTCTCTGCTCAGTTAACACAATCTCCTCCATTTGACCTCCATATCTAGGGACAGTCATGACTTCCTGCTTTTTATTATTATGATTATTATGATCATTTTTTTAAGGTTGCTTCAGTGTCTCCTGATTAGCTTCTCAGCCTTTTCCATCATGTGTAATTAATTCCATGCAATTACCTTTCAAAAAAAAGTTGTACACCAGAAACTAATGTAATATTGTAAATCAACTATATTTCAATACAAAAAATAAAAATAAAAATGAAGAGAAAATTTTTTAAAGATTGTTGCACGCATTTTTCTCCTCAATGAATTGCATATTTTCTTTATTGTATTAATTATATTAGAAGTCTGAAAGCATATTTTATCAAATAGAAGCCTAATTTGTTTGTGGCACATAAAATCAGTTTTACTACCTTAACATCAATGTCAGATATTATATGTATTTTAATACTATAAAGTTGTGAGTTTGGTCATATCAGCCACAATTTCATCACTTTACAGTCTTCAATAAACACATAGTTTAGAAAATTTAAAAATTTATAAAAAATGATTGTATGTTAATGATTTTTTTTCTGTGTTTGCTGAAGTGACCACATATTTTTCTTTCTTGCTTGGTATTGTGGCTCAGTAGATTTTATAAATGTACAATCATTCTTGTAATGTGGTTATTCCTTATTTGGTAATTTTTAAAATGTAACCTTCATTTTCACATGCCTGAAAATATCTTTATTGTCCCTATCATTTTATAATGGCTTATTTTTTACACAGTAGATTCATAGTTATTTTCCCTAGAATGTTTATATATTCTATTATTTTTTGTTCTCCTACTAGAATGTAATATGTTCCATGACAGCAGGGATTTCTGTCTCTTGTTCATAGCTCTCTCCAGGGCATGAATACCAGTGTCAGGCCAACAGTAGGAAATTGATAAATATTTGAATATTAGATAAATGAAACTGATTGCTGTTCATCCATCTGCAGCAGTGTACTTGCAATTCCTTTGAAAATAATCTGTTTTCTCTCAAGTAGTTTTTTTAAGGTTTTCTTCTTTTATATGTGTTTTTTCCTTAAGTGTTTCCACAGTGTTGTTGGTGTGAATTTATATTTATATTTGTCCCACACGTGAAATTCATTTCTCTGATTTTTAATTCTGCTAAACTCTTGGTAATTATCTCTTTAAACATTGTTAACTCTGACATTGCTTACATTCTCTGGAACTCTTATTTAAGAATGCAGGCACAGCCCAGTCTCTCTTCTGTTCCTCTTACCTTTTCTTTAATATATTTTATATCTTTAGTTCTCTGTAATAAATTCTGAGTTAATTACTAAATATTATATTTCAATTCACTAATTACCTCTTCACAGGAAAAAAGAATTAAACTTTTCATGCTTATCTGTCCTTCCTTCATATCTAATTATGTCAGTTTCACCATTTATTTTTATGGTCTTCTTTGTCAGTCTGAGTTTGCTAATTATGCTTACTTTAAATCTTTCTCAGATTGCTTCCTGCAAATGAAATTCATCTTAAGTAAATTCATGTCTCAAGTGTTGATTTTTGTAGGATATGTTTGTAGCGCTTTGTTCTTTCATGTGTTTTGTAATTTTGGTTCGCAGATTAATTTTGAGTGGGAAATGTTTTTATTCTGTATTGCTATTGTTATTATTTATTTTCTCTCTTCCTTCTTTTTAAAAATTTTATTGAAGTACAGTTGATTTACTCTTTTCTTCTTGATAGCCATTTTGCATTCTTCTATCTGATAAATCCCCAATCTAGAATGAAGTCTTATATATTTATCGTTATTACAAATCATCAGTCATCATGGAATTAGTAGGAGTTGGCTAAATTTGTCTTTCAAGTATGTGTTTTGCCTTTCCCTGCTGGCCTTAGCTTATCTTGTATCCACAGTTTCTGATAAAATCAAAGCCCTATATTGGTGGTCATGTTATTTTTTCACCATCAAGCATGAGGCCTTCTACATACATTTGCCTAAAGCAGTGACTCTGGCTGCAGTATGCCATATTTTATGTACAGTTTAGTCTGTATGAACTTCTGGTCCCCAGGAGGTCTCTAGCTCAGAAACCTGCAGAGCAGTGCTTTCAGACCCATTCACTTCCTGTAGTTTCTACTTTATTTCTGGCTCATGGATACGTTAATCTTGCTTTTAAGCATATAAATATCTTTTTAATTTTCTATGTTTGTATTTCTTTTGATATTGTTTTGGTTTTTAGCAGACAATGTGCTAAAGTAGGAAGTGACAGCTCTGCCTTGAGCATAAATGCTATGGCTGAGTTTACAGTACCTTACATTTTTGAGTTAGAGACTCATTAAATATTTGTAAGAAAAACTAAAATTTTCTGAACATTTACTTTATGTCTGACATACTCTTAAGTACTGCAAAGGTAACAACTCAATACTTAAATCAACCTTATGAGGTAGATATTATCAGCCCCATTTTCCTGAAGAGAAAACTAAATGATACAGTAGTTTTAAGGAACTTTCCCAAAGTTGTAAAATTTAAGTTGCAGAGGCAAGTTTAGAACTGAGACTCTGATTCCAGAGTCCATGCACTTAACCATTTTGCTAAACCAAATATCAAATGCTTTGGTAAATTCTTAAAATCTATGTTGTCATTAGGCAGGGAATAAGCATCAATTGTATTGTTTGGAAACTTTTATTTGTTCTGTATATTGTGACAAAATGTAATGCTTAACATATTCTCTATGACTGTTTACAACACAGCTTATGTCATCATTTCTAAGCCTCTCTAACAGTGGTTGAAAAAAAGAAAAAGCAATTTTGTTATATGCCTAGAGGAAAATAAGCTCTTTCTATATAACTTCATCTCCTGATGCACATTACTTGTGGGATGGTTGACTATTAGCATGAACAAATTCCTCTTCCAGCTTTTTGAATCCATCTAAAGGATGCCTGAAGGTGAAGGTGAGTTATGTAGCATATTCTGAAAGCACAAAACTTTGTATGACTGCATTTCTGACATACATGGGTTCGACAGCCTGAGAGTTCATGCATTATACATGGAAATACAGCCTGCAGTTCTAGTAACTACTTGCTAGGTGCATGACGTCTATAAACACATTATCTATCACAGACTTTCATAACATTTATTCTGAGTGGATTTCAAGGTAAGTGTCTAAGCCTGTATTTGGTCTATGAGCTTTCTAAGTCCTGCAGTTCATTCATTCAAGAAGAAGAACAATTATTGTACTAATGTTACTAAGACTCCACTGTAATATTCCACATGTCTCAAAAAAAGAAAAGAATGAAGTCAGGAAAAATATATTCCAATTTTAGCTTTGTTTGTTAATTAACTATTGACCTTGGACATATAACTGTGCATCTCTGAGGTCCATTTTTATTTGTAAATTACATTGTTTGTACATAAACTCATTCTAAAATACTGAAGTTTGTACATAAACTCATTCTAAAATACTAAAGTAATATTGTGATAAAAGTTCTATGTTCAAGGATAGCAGACATCAAAGAGTAGATTAAGGTTTTTTTCCCCAGTTATAAAATACAAAAGTATTGCATATTTTATTTTAGATTATTTTATGGGAACATTGAACAAATACTCAAATCTACAATATGCAGTAATATATTCCTTTCTTCTTTGAATGTTGACTTATAGTCTCTAATTAAGTCTAAGCTATGTAAAACTTACATGTGTACATATGAACATGTATATGCATATAATATATATAATATATGCCTTAGTTTCTTGTTATATGTAATGCCTTTTGATTTCAGTTGCTGTACACAGACATAAAAACAAGCAGATACAAATTCTAAGAGAAAATAATATGTATAGCATATAAAATATATATACCTATATGGATGGATGGATAGATAAATAGGTATAGATGATAGATATATAGATATGGTATCTTTCTCTCACAGTAGCTTTAAAATAATCCCTATTTTTTTCTGTTAATTACCCAAGAGTCCAGGAATACATAATAAATTATAAATCTATTGAAGCAGTTTTAGAGGTACTAAATCCAAAAGTCAAGGCTTTGGCCTGAGGCAGGATTAAGGAATTTGCAGATATAAGGCTTCAGAGTTGAATAAGAATCGTATCAGAATTGGGGATTAGGAAGTTTAGAAGAGGATGGGTTCATGTCAAGTGTTTTAAACTGTGGAGCACACTCTTTACTCCTTCTGAGTTAATAAATGAATGTATTAATTTCATTGGTTTCAAGGACAAAAGCTGACTTTTTTCTTCCAAAGGCTATATTTATTATTTTTACCCTCATCATTTTCCATAATACTATTTCCTCTACAGCAGTATTCAGTTGAGGTGCACCAAAAGGAATTCCACTGAAAGATCCTACCCAGTAGTACAATAAAATTTTTGTAGTTGGCAGGTTATAAATGTGTTTTTAAAATATAATTTAATCCAAGTTTCAAAATAACCTCTGTAAGATATATATTTTTATTGTATTTCAAATGAGGAAATTAAGAATAGATTTTATTAAATGTAGTATACTTAGAGTTGAGAAAACCTAATATGTTATAGCTTTACTTATCTGAAAGTCTTATAAATTGCTTTCCTTGTGCTAGCTTTAGATATAGGAAAATTGAGCCTTTGGGAAATATAACATCATAGTCAAGTGCATACAGAACACACACACCATTTAATCATATGAACTTGCTATATAAAACAAACAGGTTGTTTATCTTTGTAGTTTACTATTGGAAAAAGAAGCATCAAATTCTTCCAAATTATTTTTCTAATAACAAACTATATAATTTGCACATGTTGTAATTTACTTTGCCTTCATCTAAAAAGCAACACATTCATTTGCTTATTTCTTTTGTTGGATGAGTAGAGAGATGTCAGACAAGTAACAGTGATCATTTATTTGAGTTCTCCATAGCTGAGTTGTGATTATGTGACAGAAAACAAAGGCAAGGACTTTCAGACTGTGCAGACACTACCAAATGACTTCAAGCATACTGAAAAACTAAGCCACAGAGGAAAGAGGTGGGAGTGTTAAGCAGACAGTGGCTAAAACAGACTCACACATTTGAGTTATTTCACCATTTACCCTGCAATGCACTGAAAGAAAGGTAGCCTTCTCAGTATTTGGTGCTTACCTATCTGCTCTGTCTCTCTTTCCCTCTCTCTCTTAAAAATATTTCTGTTTTTTTAGCTTGGTGAAGGAGATACCCAATATAATTATAATGAAAATTTATATAAAAGCACATTGTAAAATGAAAAGCACTAGAAAATGCACAATATTGTAATTGATGGCATTGTTATTATTGGGAATGTTTTTAAAAAGAAGCATAAATTAGCATGTATGTACAGGGAGGCATTAGTAAGCAAGAAAAGTATTATGCAAATTTAACTATGATTTAATATATGTTAAATTTTATGAGATTATTTTAATCTAATTTCCCAAGTGCTTAATTAACTGAAATCTTTTGCTTTGGTGTCTTTAAAATTTAATTAAAAAAATTTCAACATGTAATACATGTTCATAATTTATAAATAAAAATAGTTCTACAAGGCTTATAATAAAAAATTCCTGTCCCCTGCTCCAAATTTGCACAATTTTTTATTCTGTTCCCTAAAGACAATTACTTTTACAACTTCTAGCTGTTTCTCCCAGCATTTATTTCTATACAATCAGTAATATGCATCTTCACCTATTTCTTTTTTCTAAATTAAAAAATAATCATCTGTTGATTTTGACTATAAATGATGCTCCATTCACTTTGTCAAAGCCAAA
The DNA here is from genome assembly GCF_028023285.1 of Balaenoptera ricei. Taxonomy (NCBI): domain Eukaryota; kingdom Metazoa; phylum Chordata; class Mammalia; order Artiodactyla; family Balaenopteridae; genus Balaenoptera; species Balaenoptera ricei. Next base: position 24,475,504 of record NC_082655.1, read on the forward strand.
ATTACACCAGACAAAGTTAAACAGGCAAGGATGACTATTGAAGGCTATTTCAACAGGGCAGAGAGATCAGAACTCATTGTGAATTCAACTTCTCTGAAAGAATGAGCTGGAGAATTTTTAAGAGCTGGGCTGGGGGTTCCTAGGCCATCTGTGTTTACTAATTGGTTTTATCCAAAGAAAAGTAAGCAGGTCCTATCTTCATGACAGAGTTAGTTTTACAATTGGAGCAAAGCATCTGCAGAAGTTAGGCTTCTACCCTCCCATAGAGACTGTGAGCTGGGGATGTTATCTCCACCGACAATGGCATTTCAGAGAGATGGTTCCCAGGTCCCTGGCAAAGGCATTCCTGTGCTGTGAAACAGGCAAGAAGCTTTGAAAAGAGGTTTACAACATCTCAATGTGCAGAGAAGGAATTCACAATTACAAGTTTTCTAAAGAAATGCTCTACATAACAGGAGGTCATGGCCTAGAGTCAGGAGGAAGCCTGTCTGAAGTTTAGTCAGGCTGAGAGAATCATTAAGGTCACCTTGGTCCACTTATCAACTTACATCACAACTTCTGTTTTAATCTACATAAATGTAAACATAATCAAGATAACTAGGATAGAATTTTAATTTTCTTAAGTGTAAGGATTATATCGCATTTTGAATTTTCCTCTTCAGAGAAGATTATTACTCTGTGCTTATATAGTGGTAATAAACATAGCTGGCATTTATTAAGCCAGGTTGTATGCTGTAGGTATATACCTCATTTATACTCATCAAAAATAAGATATGAGTTCAGGAATTACTCTAATTTGTATAATTGAGGAAACTAAGGCTGAAAGGATTTAAACAATTTGAAATGAATCATAAAACTCACTGTACACTGTCACAAAATGTCTTGCTCTTCTCCAAATCTATAATGCCCCTTTACTTCTGAATATGCTGTGGCTTCTAAAAAACACCCATCTCCTTGGTTGTGAAGTACTATTGTTTTGTCTACTTTATGACCAAGTGAAGATATTTGCCCTAACATTTCCACATTCCTCTTATCAAGAGAACTTCAGCCTATTCATCCTTTTGCTTCCATAACACTCTTCACACGACTCTTATAGAGCCCACATTGCTTCATGGTGTGCAGGGCCATTCTCTCCCAGAGGAGAGAAAGCTCTTTGAACACATAGAATTCATTTCATTTATTGCTATATCCTAAGGCTTAAGAAGATTACTGAGCATGTATTATAATGTATATTAATATTAGTGGACTAAGTGTAGATATGCTTCTGCACAAAGTTCATATTGAAATGGCCACTTCTGCTTGAGGTTGTACAATAAAAACAGACTAATGACTCTCAACTGGACTGAGAAAGTATGTGCTCCCTTCACATTAGACAATAAACCAGGGGCTTAATAGTCAATACAATTGAGGTAGATGATTCTTAAGTTGTTGCCTTATATACATTTAGTAATATAGCACTTTCAATTTAACTGACTGTTTTCTGAATTTTTGCCGCTAGTCTGGAAAAAAAAAGAAACCCACAATGATTATTTTTCAAGAGTATTTTGTTAATGTGATTCTTGTAGGAAACAGACTGTGCTCCATATCATTATTGTTTTTAAATTCTATGGCATTTAATTAGCCAAACATATTGTTGAATTTGTAGTGATTTGAATTATTTTCTAAAATCCACTGCATCCAAAAGATACTGCTACCATAATGTGATGTAATGACATGACTTTAATCTAAATCATATAGCAAAACATGAAATTAAATTCATTTACATTGACAAAATTGTAATTTCAGCTCTGCCTCTTTTCATTTTGGTTTCATTTTTGTTTTTATTTCTAATTTTCAGTTATGGAGTTTTTTTCATGTTTGAATTCTGTACATTTTAATGCCCACTAACTATCATTGTACTTCACTACACTCTCCTTTTCGTTGTTGCTATTGTTATTAAATTTACATAAATGAAGGGAAATGTTTATTTTTACTTTTGTTTGAAGTTGTGTTTAACTAGTTATGAAAGGTTAGCAGATGTCTGGTCCTGTCTAAAACCTCCAGAAAACACTTGGTTCATGCCAAAAGGCCCTGGGTATTTGGTCCTGTCCAAAACCATATGGCACGGACCAAACATATTCATGGCCATCTTGGATAGAACCAGATTCCAAAGTCTTTTTGGCATGGACCAGATGTCTTATGGATGTTTCAGCCAGGACCAAATGTGCTGTAAGTATGATGATATAGTGTAGTAAACACAAATTCTGCCACTTACTAGCCAAGTGAGCAAGTTACTTAACTGTATTTCTTTTATTAGTAAAATATACCTAACTCATAGTTTTGTTGTGAACAATGAATGAACTAAAAGATTTGGAGCACTGAACAGCGGGGCCTGGCACATAGTAAGCACTGCAGAGATATTTGCTAATGATTTTACTACGATACCCCTCCATATTGACAAACTACATGTAAATGAGTACCTCCACCTATAAATTCTTCCACTCTTCATTTTAAAAACTTTTCTTGTGTAAATTCTAGAATATTTTAAATCAGATAAGCAAAAGGTTATTAAAATGTGCCATCTGTATATTGTGTAAAATATATTTTCTATTTTTTGCCTATTAGTCTACCTTGTAGAGAAGCACATATTGGCCATAAATTAATCATTTCTAGATAACTAAAACAAACTTGGAAAGATAATGATAAAGTAGTAGAATATGGGATATTTCAAATGATATTCATATAGTACAGCATAAATTCCTGAGGTTCTTTATTTTATTATTTAATTAAACAAAGTGGTTTCCCTTTTAGTTAATGCATTTACATTTCTACAAAGGAAGGTTAAATATTTTATATTAGTGGCTAAAATTTTGAAAATATTGTATTCATTTTCTAATCCCACCATTATTAATATATTAAATAAAACTGCCAGGTAGGTGTTTTATATATATATATATATATTTTTTTAAGCCATTAATTTTCCTAAGATAAATGTTTTCTGCCCCATAATGTACAGTGAAACAAATCTTGAAAGAGAGAAACCAAATCACTTTCCTGGTGCTTCTCAAAGAGTTATTTGCTTAATAGAAGTATTCTGGTAACAACATATTTATAAAAAATTTACTTGTTACTGGAAATAATTTACTTCTGTATTAATTCAATTGTTTAGGTACTTCAACAGTATAATTTTGCTTTCAAATATATTTTTACCAAGCATGAAATATTTCTACATAATTTTAACAACTGCTCTTAATTTTCATATCACCAGATATTTCTAAATTGGAGTGTATGATAACTGAAAACTTGGTTATCAAAGCAAAGAAGTGAGATACAAAACACGTACAATGTTTTAATCCCTAAATTACCAATTAGAAGTAGTTGGAATTTTTGACATAGAGAGAACTATAGACACTGCCAGAAATAAGTACTATTATTGTCTTTTCACCAAAATGGTTGTTAACAGCAACAACAGAAAAAAATCCTAAACTAAATACAAAATTTTAAAAATTAATATTTTATGTTATTTGATAAAATTCCTTCTGAAAAGCACAGTATTAGATACATATAATAAAAAGTAAGTGATTTAGCTAAAAAATATAAATTTCTACTCATAATGTGAGTTGTAAATTGACTAAATATTTCATTATTTTAAATTGTGTTTTTGAGCATTTTAGCCTGAAACCTATTATTCAATTTGACACGAGTGTTTATATGAGTTATTTTTGCTTTGCGGTGAATCAACGGGATTCTCTTCCTTTTACAGTTAAAAGAAATTCAGCTGCCAGAAAACTTCAACAAAGATGTAACAACATTGCCCAACTACCATTGCATTTTAGGATCCTGCTAGTTGTAGATGTGGGGAAAGCTGGTACATTTTGTGAGCTAGTAAATAATAAATAAAAGTTAAAATCTTCCAAAGAGTGAATTGACTTCAAATTATTGACCAATTATTTCTTCTCTGATAACCAAGGCATCACTTAAATTTTAAGAATGCACTCCTGGCAGTGAGTCTCCCTTCTGTTATGACTACCCTAGGGGTGCGGTCATTTTGGGTGGGTAGACAGGAGATACAGGGGAACCAGAGAACAGAGAAAGAGACAATTAAGACAGGAGGGCCTTAGAAGTTTCAATAATTATTTGAAAACTGTTGGATTTGAAGTTTAATCTTGTTTATCTTTAAATTAAAACACACACTCTCATTGATGTATATTTCAGACTTTTTTTTTTTTTCACTAAAGAAGTGAGAATTAGATCATTACTTTACAGGGGTATGTAAGACTTTAACTATCCTAAGTAATGTGGTATTCTCATTTTGATTGGAAAGTCACAGCTAAATCCTAATACACTCTTAACAGACAAAACAAGGCTAGACATTAAGGGACATGGTTTGGAGTAGGTTATTTGGATCTTGGCTTGAGGTATTTCCTTCAAAGCTCTTCTTCCTCCATTAGTTTTCCTCTTTTGTCTGTTCAATCACCCCTTTGCTAATGTTATCAAAAGGTAAACCCCTTCAGATACACGTGGAACATAGATGGTGTCATTGAAATGGCTTTGTTACATAATCTGTAATTTACAGATGAGTGATAGAAAAAAAGCTTCTATCTAATAATTTGAACTTTATGCCAATATTTTGTGCCATCAAATTCCCTGCAGAAGATAATCTTTGATAGAACTTGTTGAATGAATGGATCAGACGGCCAGTAGAATTAAGATGCCAAATATTTATCTCTAAGTATGCCACCTTTTTATAAATTCCTTTACAAGTAACTTCAGTGTCCCAAAACATTCACCTGGAAAAGCACTGTCAAAAGTTATTTCCAAAGATGTCTAATAGTTTGAGGAAAGTTATTTTAGTTTCAGCATTTATGACTTTCAGTCACTTGAAACATAATAATTAAGTAACCATAAAATATTGTACTTGGAAACAAAAGGAGACAGAAATATATATACAACAGGTCAAACATCTCTGCTATATTTGAAGTCATTTTCTGCATATGTTGGTTTGACTTTCTTATGATATCTCAGAATCCCATAACTAGATGAGGAGACATATCTTACTTTTTGCTTTTCGTCTTGAATTCTTTCAGAGTAAATGGAATGCTGTACACTCTGCAGAGTGTTCAGTGCAAAGTCATAATCAGCCAGGGCCACTTGAGAGACAATTTTCTAACACAGCTGCTGAGTGATTTCAACGAGATCTCTGTGAACTAGGTGTGATGTTTATTTCAACTCTAAACAATATGTGGTGTTATGTGCTCATTCACTATCTTTGTAAATATTTTGAGGAACAGGCCACTTCCAGTTTAATATAAAGTCTATTGAAATAATGTATAATATGAATATATATCAGTCCGAATTAAAAAAAACAATATATTTCATATTAACTGGATTAAAAATATCTACAAATGGATAGGCTGGGGAATTATGGCAATGAGACAAACTTCCATAGTATTTTGATAATTTTCATAATTGGAATCAAAAGCTTGTTCAGCATTAATCGCCCACAAAACATTTTTCTAGAAATACAACTGTGTGTGACCATGGAGATCCTTGCCTTTCGAAAGAGTAAAAATAATATATCATAATCTGTATTTGAAAGGTGTATTTTGTTTATATTTTATTTTTCAGAATTGCTTTGATACTTGTGCTAAGGTAACATAGCTGCCCAGGACAGAGTTGGGAAAACTAGACTTCAGGGAAATGAATTAATTCTATGATCATTTTTCAATTTTGTGAAAAGAATAAACCCTTTTTGCTTTGTTTTGTTTTTACTTTTTCTATGCCAATTGATATTATTAAACATTTAATGCTAATTATTGAAATATATGTTGAAATTTCATGTTTTGAATGTCCCAGTTTTATACCAAAATGGCAAAATGATGCATATATTAGAAACCTGTGTAGTGAAAAAAACGGCAATTTATGGAATTGGAAGTATGACTGTGACTGGTCAAGTACACAAGGGTTATCATGGTGTTTAAATAAGACTGACAGATAAGATTTAATAAGACCCATTTAAAATAAGAATCACAGGTATACATATAGACACTGCACCATTTTCTAGTTGTTAGCAATTCCTGATAACCTTAGTAAGACCTTGATTTGATTCCCGGAAATTAATGTTTCGTCTTGGCAGGCTCTGGCATCCCTGGTGAGACTTTAGAGAAAGTGCAATGACACATTTGTTAACATCAGAAATAAAAACACCTCATAAAAGTTAGAGATTGTTAAGACCATGGTTAAGGAGACGGTCAGAAAATTTTTTCATGATTTTGTACAATCAGTAATTTGCCATCAACACATTATATGTTTATGCAGAGATGCACATTATAGTAACTTCAAAATCTTTTCCTATCTTTATTAAAAATGAATTTTAAAAAGCTACAGTCATAATCAGAAAAAAGTTACACTATTTAAAATAATAATTTAAAATTGATATTATTATATGACTTAAACACACATAACTTTGAAAAAAATCCTTGCCATATCATCCACACAAGTGTTTTTATCTCTATATAACTGAAGGAAATATTTATAAGGGTTTTCAACATTGGTGTGTGCAAGTTTCTAGAGTTAATGTGCTAACAACAGCCCCAAACAATAAGAAAATCACATATGAAATGGTAGACTGTCCTGTGCAACTACACAGAAAAGTCCTTTTGATAAAATAGGTAGTTCTATGATGTGTTTCCTATAATCAGATTGATGTGAGAAAATTACTTGAAAGTCATTTTCTATTACCTTAATAGTAGTTAAGAAAATAATAACAACAACAACAGCAGCAGAAAAATGTATCTGTTAATATAAGAATTCACTCAAGTGCCAGGAGATAGGCTGAGAGCTTACCTTTATGTGAATTTTACTATTTAATTCTTTCAATAATTCCATGAGGTAGGTAACATTTTTAGTCTCATCTTGCAGAAAAGGAAGATAAGGCATAGAAATATTAGGTATATAGCCCAGAGCTAGAAAGTAAAGTTCAACATATAAAAAAATAAATAAATGTGTTTTCCCAGATATTATACACATGCAAGTGCATACATGTGTACTCACACATATACATATGAGTATTATATATAATCAGATACACATAGGAGTATGTATTATCCAGAATAAACATACCAAGAAATTGTAAAAGGGGTCATTTATGATAAGGGAAACTGAAGAGCAGGAATGGGAGAAACATTATACATTTTTTGTATTAATTAAAATTGCTACCAAGTAAATTCAAATATATCCAATTATTTTCACATATGTGTGTGTGTTATAAGACTCTGATAACATCGTTTCTTGATAATATATACATTAAATATTATACTTAGAATATCTAATGCTATATTAACATAAAGCATATAGTGTGTGTGTGTGTGTGTGTGTGTGTGTGAGAGAGAAAGAGAGAGACAGACAGAAAGAGAGAGAACTACCTTACTAAGGGACTTGAGGATTACATGTGTTATTGGCTTTAAAGAACCTAGAACTGAGCATCATGAACAGTAAGCACTAAATAAACATTAGCTATTATTGTTATTATACAGATAGTAGAAATCTACTAGTGTCTTCATATTTAGATACATATTCTGGCTGTGTTCTCCTCATTTACACTTTTAGACTGTATTTAAGTAACTAGCTTTGTCTTGAAAAAAATGTATTTTGTCGACCTTTGTTACTCTCTTTAGCATTCGTATTGTTTAAATTCCTACTGAGTAATGAGCTAATTCACTTGAAAATTCTAGCACTCTTGGACATTTTAACTGACGTTGGTCTTTACTGGTAGTTTTGCAGCCTATACGGACAGGCAGGAATCGTTTTAAGAGAGTAACCACAAGATGGCAGTGTTCTCAGAGGACCATTTGACACCTGAGAATAAGGTGCCATACACATTCCCACTGGACCTCCCCTGTTTAAAATGATCAAATTATTATTTCAAGATGTGATTCAAGTGGACAGTTATGCAGAGGAGAATATTTCATAAAAACATATAATCTTTTCCTGAAAAGTAATGAACTATAATAAGGAATAAATATTCGAGTCTGTTGGACTCAAATGAAAATTAAGTATTTTATATTTGTATTGCTTTTAAAAAACACTTAAATTGATACATTCTTACATTGGACACATATTGATTATAGAAATAAACTGATGAAGGCTAATGAAAAATAAAAATAAGAAAAAATGCCATCCACATATTTTAGGAAATTAAAGTTTGATTTATCATCTTGTCTTTATTTTCAATCTATGCTGTAAGGCATTATTTCCAAACTTTATTTTAGCAGTAGAATTCTTCCTCTCCTCCCAACAAGAACGCATTCAGAACTTATGATTTAAATAAAGGGTCCCCAGAACTTTGTCCAATGCCCCATTCCAAAGAAGTCCCCATGGTACTTCTGTACAGTTGTATAGAACAGAAGACCACTTTAAAAGCACTTTTCCAGGGGAAACCTAGCCTGGCCAGTAAGTAATTAAACTTTTTTCTGGGGGTGGCAGGGATTGGTGGACGGCTGGGTATTTTCTGCTGCAAATGAACCATTCATAGTTTATATTTTTACTGCCTAGGCAGAACCATTAAGGCAAATATAAATACACCTACAAAGATTTTAGTTATTCAAAAGATAACACTGAAGCTTATGTGAATATCATATCAATTTGCTCATGAGAATGCTTTTGAATGGTTTGCATGATGGTGTCTACTTGCATATGTTGTTTTACATAAATATCTGTAATTAAGGTCCTTTAGTAGGGATAAGTTGTTAATGAGAGGTGCTTTCAAAAAGAAAGAAAGGGGGAAAAGTAGGAAAAAAAGAAAGGATTTTGCAATTTCTTACTGATGGTGATGCCAGCCACAGTATGACTCAGGGCCAGATTAAAAGAAATGAAGAGATCTGGGTCATTTTCAAACAATTAGGGGACTACTGAGTGACATATAAGGTCAATTCAAGATTATTAGCCCTAGAATCAAAAAGCCTACTTCAAATCAAGCTTTTTATTTGTTTGTTTGGGTGGGTGGGTGGGTGGGTAGAGTGATATTGCAGCAGTCAATCTTTCTCTCTGGTCCATGCCCCCAGCTTTAAGTTGGGGGCACCTATGATTATATCAGAAGCAGATGTTTGTGATGATAATAATGTATGTGAAAATATTTGATGCTCCATTAAGGACTCTATAAACCTAAAAGGCTATTAGTGATGGAAACATGCTATAAATAATGTATCTGAACAAGCTTTTGGATTGTTCACATTCCTGAAAGTTGGTTCAATCAAGTTATTAATGACATATCCCAATTTTTATATTCTTACTTTAGCTTTGATAACATGTCAGTTGCCCCCTTAAACTACAATATTCTGTGAAGTATCCCTCATGCCAATTGTTATCATGTATCTTCAGCTCCCTAGAAAACAAGCAGCCCAGTCATTTCTTGTTAAGTAAGTTTTTGATTACCCAATGTAGTCTCTGCCCCACTTATCAGAGGTGATAAAGGCTCTTTTATAATGGGGAAAAAAATGGCCCCGTATCTCACTGTTTCTTGTTTTCCAAAATTTTACATGTCATTCATTAAAACCTTTCTTATTTTGACATTAATCAGTTTAAGAATAGAAACTTTTTTAAAATGAAACTTTTTAAGTCAAAAAAAAACAGAAAGCCAGGAGAGGTAACTTCTAATACATGTTTAAAAATCTCATTGATATTAATAGAGAATCCTAAGTGTCCTATTATATAAGCAGGGAATTCACAAATGGGGAATCTAACACAATTTTCACACTGTATGGGGACAAGTAGTTTGGGTAATAAACTGAAAATGAAGGGCCAATAAAATCAAAGCAAAATCCAGATACTTCTTTATTATGAATTCCCCTTCTCAGTATGTTTCTTGCCTTAATTTTATTTGTAGTATGTCGTTGTAGAAGTGAAAGGATTAAAATGTTGCTAACATATTAGTTACTCAGTTTTGAGCATAATGACATTCAGTTAATGGTATATCATTCATACAGGTACTAAGATGGCTGGTACCACGTCTTAAATATTAACTGCTTGTAAGGAAAGTAACACTACTAGAAATAATTTACCCGTTAAAATTTCATGCTACAGTTTGCTTTTAAAAGATAGCCTTAACATTTTTTTTGGCCTAAATTTTAAAAATTGAATAAAAATAATAAATTGATAAATGGGGCAATTTGGTAAAAATTATGATTTGTTTTTTGTATTTCAATGTGTGTGTGTGTGTGTCTGTGTGTGTGTGTGTGTCTAACATGGAGCAGTTTCATAACTCTTCATTCATCTGTATGTACTGTGCTCACTTTAAGAATTTTGGAAATTTCACACTATTTTTATTTCCTTTGGTTTTAATTTATTTTCAACCAAATATTTCTTTTTATCATCCTTTATTATCCTAAATGTTCTGAAAACCCTGAGTGATTAAAGAAATCTATAAACTCTGAATGTTCAACAAAGAAAATTATTTGGAGTGAACTAATTTCCAACAAAAATGGTGAAAAGGCCCGTTTGGATTTTCATGTACTCAGAAAAAAACTATTTAAAAATGTAATTTCTCATTTTTGTTTTATTTATTATTTGTTTATCTTATAACTTTTGCAAAAACAATATCTTCTTTTTATATAAAATGATAAAATTAAAAGATGTTTGAAAATCAATAATCCTACTCTTTAGAAACAACTACTGATAACATTGACATATAACTTTTTAAATATCTTTCTATAAATAAGCATTAAGCACTTATTTGTCATTCATTGTCATTAAATACACATTAAACATATATATATATATATATATATATATATATATATATATATATATGAGAGAAAGAGAAAGTAGAGAGAGAATGAAAGAAATGTATTCTTAAGACTGGATCGGAATTCACTAGAGGAAATATAACTTGAAGGATAAAAATGATGCTTCTTTTTAGGCATTTTAATTCCCCACAACTGTGGACATCAGAGAAGAATTTCCAGTGTTACCACAGGGAAGCCTATGAATATATTACTATTTTCTCCCAGAAATGGATTATAGAATTATACTGCTATGTGTGCTGTTTTAATATATGTAAGATGTATACCAATTCTAGAAGCTGTGCAAGTTTCTATGTAATCCCTTCTTATGGATAACTAAAATTCTAACTTTCCATTGTTGCAAACAGCATAGATGGAAAAGTATTTCATTAAAAGAATGTAGAAAAGAAAGACCAAAAAATTTAAACAGAAAAAAATTTTAAATGCATAAAAGTGACAAAATTAAAAAGAAAAACTGAAATCAAAATAATGTAATTAGGCATGGTTTTTTGGCTAAATCATTATAAATGATTAAATACTATATCCATCAATATAATTTTATTAAAAATATTATTGCTTTAATAGTGATGCATACTTAGTAATAAAAATAGACCCTTCAATCACATAGAAACTAAGAAAAAAATGACAAATGACATCCTAAGCCAAAATAACTAACCTCAATATTTAGTGAACTTTATTCCAGATATCAGTTTATTCACAAGTTAAGAAAGAGATAAAAAGAGAAGAAAAGATAGGTTTGGTATTTGTCAGTGTTCTTGTGATATATATATAGTCTTTGTTAATTATCCATATAATTTTCTCTCTGGGGATATGTTACAGACTTTTTATTTGTGAAAGGTCCTGACAGACTGAAAAATTTCCAGCATGACCCTTGGGTAACCTCAGGCCTCACAACTATTCCTTCCCAACTTCTACCTTTCTTTCCAAATCCAAATTGCCCACACAATGGCTGCTAAATTATAAGAACAATCGATCCTCTTCTGAGAACTGTTTTTGAAGAACTATTACAGAAACTGGCTGAACTTCAGTTTATCCCTCTGGCTAAAGTCTACCTTTCTTCCCAAAGGTAGATCAGTCTTTCTAGGCCTTGTCAGGATGTCCTGGCATTCTGAATAAAAGCTTATGCCTAGAGGCATATGCTCTAGTTAATATGCTTTTACAGCTTGTGATGTGACTGGGAGGGGACTAGATCTGATGCTTCTAAGCCAAGGTCACTTCTTCAATATACCCTTGTTATCTTCCTTTCTCAGACCTTCTGACCAGTGCCCTGCCTCTTCCCGTTGAGCACCACCTAAACATTTCCTCCTCCTCTTTAGAGTTCTTGGTATGGATCTCTTTGTTTAAATCATTTTCACTACTCAGGACTCCCATAGATGAAGTAAGAAGTTGAATTGATATTAATGGGATCTTCTTATCTATCCCTCTTTTTTCTTTATTTAATTATGGGTGATCAACAGTTATTCAGTGAAACTCCCATTCAGTGTCTAGCATCTTACATGTACAAATATTTTAGTGCCACAGCACTAAATATTGAAGCTCTTACAGGATTTTACCAACAATTTAGAATTACAGTGGCCACTTTGGGGAACTTCAGATATGAATAAAGTAATTCACATAAGTCACAGATTTGAAGAGTTCAAATGTAACTGATCAGGGGTCTTTCCTGGACAGACCCCTGCCCCCATGTCCTCCTCCTGCCTCTTATTTTAGAAAAACTTTAGCTATCTAGGCCTTCCCATTGTTCCGAAGAACAAATTTAATCAGAAAAGTGAGAAAATGCAGAAACAAAGGAAAATAGTCAAACAAGGCAAAATAACAATAGTTTAGCCACTAAACAAATTCAAGAACCTTTAGTTCCGCCTCAGGGGCTAGAGGTGATTTTCTGAACCATATCCTTTAAGCTTTTCTGCAGATACTGAAACTCCTACCAGGTGGAAGAAATTAGAAGCATGCTCACCACCAGCATGTAGACCCCAGACCAGTTGGAACCAGAAGGTTGAAGATGTTGAATCCTGAGTACCTCACCACTAACCAGTCAGAAGAATGTCCACCAGCTGATCATGTACCTTGCAACCATCTTCCTCACCCTGTCTTTAAAAACCTTTCCCTGAAAACTGACAGGGAGTTGGAGTCTTGTGAGCATTAGCCTCCTGTGTTCCTTCTTTGGTGCTTACAATAAACGCTGCACTTTCCTTCACCACAACTCAGTGTCAGTAGATTGGCTTTACTGCACATGGGTGAGCAGACCCAAGTTTGGTTTGGTAACACAAAGACTCCAAATATTTCATGGATAGCATAATTATTTTTTGATACAAAGAGGCCTCTAAAAGATGGGCAAATTCTAAAATTGCTTCCCTGAAGGACTCCTTACAAAAGGCTAACACAAGTATGGAGGATCTACAGTCAAAACTCAAACTCTCCCTTCCCTCTTCTGACTCAACTCCAGACTCGCCTCCCACCATACCCCTATAACTCAACTTCCTCTGCCCATTCATATTAATTTTCTATCACTGCATAACAAATTATCACAAATACATCTATTTAAAACAATGTTCATTTATTATTTCACTGATCTGTAAGACCCAGGTGGGCTCCACTGGTTATAGTCTCACTATAACCAAAGGCCAAAGTCAGGTTGTCTGCCAGCCTGCACTTTTATTTGGAAGTTCTGGAGAAGGATCCATTCCCAAATTTATTGAGGCTATGGCAGAATTTAGTTCTTTACAGTTGGAAGAATGAGTCCCCATTTCCTTGCTGGCTATCAGCTGGGGGCTGTTCTCAGCTTCTAATGGCCACCTACTTTCCTTTCTCAAGGTGACTTCCATCTCCAACCCAGCAATGGCACATCCATATCTCTCATGCTTCAAATGTCTCTGATTTCCTCTTCTGTCACTAGCCAAAGAAAATTATTCTTCAAGGGCTCATGTAATAGATTAAGCCAACCTTAATACACTCCCTATTCTAAAGTCAAGTGATTAGCAACCTTAATTACATCTTCAAAATTTTTTTTGCCATGTAACATAATATAATCACAGAAGTAACAAGAGGAGTTCATGTGAACCATCTAGAATTCTGCCTCTTACACACATTGCTTTGTAACTCCAACTTCTTCAGCATTTTCACCTGACTTTTTCCCCCTTCCTCCACGGTACCCTCTCATTGGACAATATCCCCTCCCAATGTCCTATAATGTAGTCAGAGATGATAACCTACCTTCCTTGCCTTACAACATTAAATCTTGGTTAAATTAGATTTCTGTAATTTAGTTAAGAACTTCTCAAACTCTCATGTGGAAGAACAGAAGTTCACAAAAGAATACAGGATTCTCCTAGCAGTTTAGAGAAAGTCTTAAACTGAATCTATCATCTTACAGGCACAAGAGATATGGAAAAAAAAAAAAAAAAAAGCTGGTTAGAGAAGGCAAGATGAATTGATAACCAAAATGACACTAAATATGTATATTAAAACTTGACCATGGGTGGGCTATATGACAAGTATAAAAGTAGGAGAAGACCTCTTAGTATCTGACACTGAGATCTTTACTGTCAGTATTAATTGACCAATACCCAATGCTGTAAACAGAAAAAGTAGCTTCAAGATTTTAGAGGCCATCTCATTTCTACCTTCAGAGAATATTCTACTCTGATTGAGGGAGAACATATTACGACTGGCTTATGTATATTCTTTGTCGATGGTCTTAATCCTGAAATGACAAGAGATTGCTGAGCACTTTGAAAATACTTTGATTTAGAAAGAAATATCAAGCTCTAATTAGTAGCTCTTCTGATTAAGCATCTAAATAAACTCATGTACAAGCACATGTCTAAATCATTATAGACATATATACCTGTAGTTACTGTAAAGAACACACTCACTGAAAAAGCAATTATCCTGCCTTCACTTGAAAGACAGAATCTAAGTACACAAAGAACAGACTTGTCTGACAGGAAGACACCACTCTGAGGAATTAGCTGCTCTGGTCAGCCCACAATTTTTCTTCATAAAAAAGGGAAACATTTCTGTACAATTGCAAACACAACATGTTCTGTTTCTACTTGATACTGTGTCCACCCTCTCTACCATAAACCTTATTACTTTTCCATTATTTGTCCTTGGAGTAACAAACAGGTATTAGAGGTAGGTATGTCAAATGATTCTCAGACTGTATTTGTCTCAGCTACTTCCTGCCTCTCTGGGCTTTCTCACTAGTTTATCAACTATTACTATCTGCTAAATCTTTAAAGAGTAGACCTATTTTGCATACATGTACTACTGTTAAATATAGACCAGAAGGCCTCTTTCTGGAATGTCCAGAAAAAGAATCACCAGACTATAACTGAATAATGTCACAGTCTCATTTTTACTATCTGATGCCTCCCCTACCAATATCTTACACTTTAAATCTGACCACAATAGCACTGGAGCTAAAGAAAACAGATATGGGACATATAAGGGACAGTAAACGCTTAAAGATCTCAACCAATCTGTCTATTCATTATTGAAACTGGCCCATTACTCATTTAAAAACAAGACTATTAAAGGACTAAAGCTCACTGTACTGCCACCCTCTACCACACATATTGGAGTGTTTCTTTGTGCTCAAAGATTGGAAGTTATTCTTGACTTTTCCTTGCTAATTACCAAAAGACACCTTAGAGGATTGCTTAGTCTCATAGGACACTGTTGACATTGGATTCTTAACTTTCCTGAACAGGCTAGGCCTATATTTGATCTGACAAAAACAGTAACACCGAAGTCCTTGCCCTGGACAGACTTAATAAAAACTCTATCTGTAACATGAAAGACTCCCTTTGAAAACTTCCTTATTCTGTATTTACCCATTGCCATGAATCTTTCTTTCTATTTGTACATAAAAAGATCATGAGAAGATTTGAGGTTCTATCTCAACAGGACAATAAAAATAAGACACCATTGTTTATTGAATCTAGAGTGAAGTCTACCCTCCTATTTTTGCACAATTGCAGCAACCTCCAAGTTAATGGAGACTTCTGCCAACCTAAATCTTAAGATTTCCACATCAACTCTGAATAGCAGGAGTTTCGATAACCTCACTAGGAGATATATTATCATGTACTGCTAACCTCAAACAATCCAGTGAAACTGAAAGTCAACCTTTGTATTCATGTTTTCCAGTCAAAAAGATATCCTGGACTTCTATGTCAATAGGAGATCTAAAACTGAGACTGTCTCAAATTTTTCCAGAAGTCACCGTCATGAAAGAAGAAGCTTTCCCAAAACCTCAGATCAAGCAGCAGACTTGTTGATAGCATAACTCTGCTCAAGACTTTGGAATAAGACCCACACATGATTCTGTCACTGATTCTGCATTCTTCTTGTCATTTTTTGCTTGCTTTCTGAGAATATTAGTTTCCTACTGAGTTGCCTTAAAGATTTTTAATGCCGAAGTGTGATTTTTAAATATTTTTTCCACTAATCTTAATTCTCTGAGTAATTCAAGAAGATAAACAAAGTTTTTGCAAATCCATAAATATCAAAGTCCCCTTCTCTACTGATCAAGGTGGTGACAAGAACCTACCTAACACCAACAATAGCAGGATTTTGGCTAAGAGGTACTGTTCAAGACTTGCTAGCAATTCTCCAGTTAATACTTGTTTTCTCTACTGTCTGTTGTTAGGTTTTCTCCAAATTTTTAAATGTTTCTAGCCCCTCACAATACATGACTGAAATGCACCTGCAAAGACAAAAGTCACAGGGAGCCACAACAGCAGTCATCTCCAGTGAGTCCTAGACTGCCATCAGCACTAGATCTGGAATTCTAAACAAACCAAAGTACAGTAAACTCATGGGACTCATCTCCCTGTTAACCAAGACAGGTATCCACAGAGGCCTTCACATTCCCTTGGCCTCTGCAGCTGCTTCTCCCCACCCTCTTGCACATGACCTTAACTCTTCCTCAGAGCTCTCAATAAAATCAAATTGCACAAACAATGGCTGCTAAATCACAAGAACAATTTAACTTCTTCCCCAAACCATTTTTTAGCAACTATTCCTGATACCAGCTGAAATTTTCCTGTCCCATAAAAGTCCCTCTTTCTAACTCAAGGTAGAACAATTCTTCAATGTTCTAACATTGCAGCATTCTCAAAGAAGGCTTCTGTTTAGCAGTGCTATTGGATTCCTTCCACATATTAGTAACTCAGGAATTTATTCAGATTATTATTACATGTTTATATAGTTTTCAGTTCCATTTCTTCAACTCTTTATTATTACCATTATTGTTAAATGAGATATTCTTTTCAGGAGATCTTCTTCTGTTTCCAGTAAATATCATTTTGTCAAAAACAATTTTATCTGTTTGCTTTATAGTACTATCCATAGCCTATAGCCTATCCGTAACGTCTCTAATGATTTTATTTATCTATATTTATTTACTTCAAAAGTGGCCTTGATATTCTTTTTTTTTTCTTCTTCTTTTACTCTCCATGGAATTGCTGGGGTTCTGTATATTAAAAAGTATATAGCTTATCCTATTGGTCATGGTATATGCACTAAATCAGGGATCTCTATTTGAGGTCTTCCCAATAACAAGAAACACAAATTTGAGAAACAAAAAATTGCATGGGAATAGGATTTTCTCCATTCTCCTATTTCTAAAAAAATGCAAGCATCTTTTTTTTTTATGATTCTTTTAATAGCTGTACTGAGATATATATATACAAAATACAGAACATATTTAATGTGTACAATTTGATGAGTTTGGATATATACATACACCCACAAAATCATCACTACAATTAAAGTAATAAACATATCCTATTTTTGATTCATTCTTATATATAGGGCACATATACGAGTTGTTGAAATACTTCTAGATGGGATTATACCAGAATCAAAGTAGAATAATGATTCATGACCCTTTTTGAGAATGCATTAAAAGCAATGGAAGCTCTTTTAAGAAATATGCATGTAAGCATTTGCTTATAACTAAAAATTTACATGCATTTTTAGAGAGTTTACAGACTTCTTGCAGTCAGTTCACATATGCCTAGGCATCCAAAAGAACCTATTTAATTTTGCCTAGAAGAGTGCTCAAGTATTTGTCATGTACTGTGCTTCTGTTTTGCAGTTGACTTGTCAACCTTTTTTTTTTTTAAATCCTGGGTAGACAATAAATGAGTAGTTTAAGCAAGTGACACCCAGGAAAGTGCCCTATGTGTGTTCACTTCAAATGACTCAATTAATATTGCAATGAATATTTATTGATTCTCTCCAGAATTCATGGAACTATCACATAAAGGCTATTTGTTTTAGTGTTCTCTTGTGTACATTTGGGCAGAGATTGATGAAAGACTTTAGTTAATTTAAACAGAGAGCTTCTTTTATATAAACCCTTCCTGTAAAAATAGAAGTATGCCCATTTAGAAGTCCATATTAACTAACTAATTAAGTCAGATGACAAGTTTGAGATAATCTGATGGATGATATTTCCAATTTTGCTTTGTAGAAAAAGAAATATTTAAATAAGAGAAGAAAGTCACACTGAACCCTACTCATCTATCTCTGTCACTTTTTAATTACCTTTGTCTCACTGCTCTATTTTGACTATGTCTGTTATAAAAACGAGTACAAGAAAATGAATCTAGACAAAGGCATGATGGAGAATGACATATTGGCAGCTATCACTCTGTTTATATGAAAGGCACTTAGATTCCCAGTTTAAATCTAAACTGTATACTTTTGTAATTCCCACTTGTCTGATTCAATGAGAAGGCCAGTGTCTAAATGAACAAGAGCCTGGACAGACATTCAGGAGAAAACCACCATCTGGGTAGAGGAATTATCGCACATATCTTAGTGCAGCATGAATTTTGCATCAGTAAAAATCAGGGCTAAAGAAGAAAGGCAAAACAAGTAGCACTGGGGCATTAGGAGACAGGATCTCTTATCTTAAACATTAGCATCCTTATGGTGTGCAGTGACAGTGGTCAACAGGGTAAAAGGGCTCCTGCTAGTAAAAGAGCTCTTGGTAGAAATACCATGAAAGAAGTCTAGATCAGTATGGAAAAAGGGCAGATGCTACATTAAAGCTGGAAAAGTAGATATTGTATGCACACATGGTACACCCCCAGTCTCCCTAGTTTAAGCACATCAGACACCTCAATTTCTTTTTCTGAGGGGTGAGGTGAATGGAATTTCATCAGTTGTGGGTAAATGTGAGAGTCAAAGATACATAGTTTACTGCAAAAGATATATAGCATCAATGAAGAATAGTATAACAGTTCTAATATAATGTTACATGATCAGTTAAGCAAAATACTTATTAACTGCTTATATATCATACACACATTTTATATAGGTATATGGCCATTAAGGAATGATTCTTGCCATTGAAAGAGTTACAATATGGTTGCAAAAATAATTATAAATTTATCCAATATGTTAACATTCATACTGTATACTAATCCTAAGAAATAATTGATGTATAAAAATTAACTTCAATATAAAAACAGTGAATGGTATAGTTGATACACCAAATCATGTTACTGCAGTAAGAGATAAGTTTGGTAGCGTACTGAAGCAAAAAGAAATAAGTTCGTTTTGAAGTTTTGACCCATTAATTATTCAAATTTAAATTCTCTAGCTCTCACTTTTCTTGGGGTAAAGTAATTCTACATAGGGCTATTGTGGAACTAAATAAAATTTTTAATGTGGAAGGATATATATTCATTTCTTTTGCTTTGTAGGAAGGTGAATCTTGGTAACTAATAATTACATAAAATATCTAGATATATTACTTATCCTCTTCAAGTATTTGTGCCTGTGATAACCAAAGGAATAATGGTGTAAAAGGAGTCTTTCTTTGGGCTTTTATATATATTTTAGCAACTAACTCATTATTTCAGCATATATTTACTTTGCACCAATTACACATTAGGCAGTGTGCTAGACACAGGCTAAGAAGTATTTTTGTTGGTTGGTTTGTTTTGATTTTTAAAGATGGGTAGGAATCTAGTCTCCTGGAGACTGCAATCTAAGGATGGAAGCAGATATTAAGTAAATGGAAAAATACATCTTTAATTGAATACTTTGGTCATGATTCTGCATCCAACTGTGACATAATAATGGGTACTAAACTTGTCCCCCCACTATAAACAAGTAGAAAACTGTTTTCACATATTGGAAAGGCACCACAGGATTTTGGTCCCTGAGAGTTGGGAAATAAACAGAGTGAGTCCAACTTTGCTCCATCTTATAGCCCAGGGGTAGTCTTGAGAATATAGAGAAAAGAGAGGGAAACCAAGCAGAGTCCAGCATTCTCTCTCTCACTGAGATGAGGAGACAGAGATCAAACTTCACGTGCTGAGTGTCTGGAGATTTTATCTTTAATGAATGATTGAATTAATAACTCACTATGGGTTTTCTGTTTACAAGAAGAAACAGAAAACTCTGCTATGTTTTTAAAAGAAGTAGGATTCATAGAAGCACAAAATAAGAGACAGATTTTCAAGTGAGAGCAGGCGACCTTCAATCTTTTTGCACAGTATAAGTTCTGGAATTTTTTTAATCCTCTAGTTATTTTTCTCTGAAGATACCCTAGTTTGTTGTATTCCTCTTAAAACCTGGAATTTCAGTGTAAAAGAGTGCTTTAGCTTTGTTTAATTAGGATAGGACACAGTAGTTTCCAGCTTATATGTTTTTCTGATTTTAAAAGGTAAGTACTCTTGAATTCAATTCCAGAATCTACAATGATTCACTCCAAAAAGCTCTTTCCTTTAAATGTTTCTAAATTAATATCAAATAATATAACAGAATCTTATAATATAATTTACAAATAATTACATAATATTAATATTCTACAGTTTGACACTAATTCAATTCATCTGACAAAAGACATAAAAAAGTAACAGGACTAGGTTCTGTTCTGAATGCATTCTGGAAGGGTGACAACAGAGTTATAACTGAATAATTATACTGATAATACCAGATAATCCTCAATAATTTAAATTATAAAGAAAAACAAAAAATGTATTATAAAAGTGGGAAATAACTGAAGGCCAATATTTAGACTTGTATTTTATGCATACAGTGTACAAATTGCAGCCAGCACTCATATCACAATATTACCAGCACCCCAGAAGCTGCCCTCTTGTCATTTTTAAATAGAGTACAAGGGGTGTTTCACCTGTTTTTTACTTTATATAAAAGAATTCACATGAAAAGTACTCTTTTGCACCTGATTATTTTTGTTCAAAATTTTATTTGGAGAATCATTAATGACTTCGCATGTGAATATAGATTCTCCATTCTAAGTACTGTATAATCTGCCACTGTGTAAATATATCAACATTTATTTCAACTATAGATAAACATTTGGGTTATTTCCAGATTTGGGCTACAAATAGTATGGTTATGAATATTATGTTTAATAAAATTTGGTAATGGCACCCAATTTTAAATAAACTGGTCAGAAAGTATTTTCTGAGGAGGTGTTATTGCAATAAGATTTATATCATATATCAGTTAGTATTGGTGCATAACATATTATCTCAAAATGTAATTGCTTAAACAATCAATTTTTATGCAAAGGAACAGTTGGATAATTTGCCCTCTGCTTCATGGTATCTGAGACTTCAACTTAAAGACGCAAAGGTTGGCTATGGTTGGATGGCTGAGAGCTGTAATGGTTTAAAGGCTCAATCACTCACATTTATGATACCTGGGTTAGAATGACTTGAAGACCTCCACTGTTGACAATAATACATGAGTGGACTCTCTGTTTCTTGGCTTCCTCACAGCAAGGCAGTCTCAAAATAGTTGGACTTCTTATATGACAACTCAAGACCCAAACTTGAGTGTTACACAGCTTCACTTCTGGCACACTCTGTTGGTCAAACAAGCCCTTTGATTTGGGAGGCCAAGACATAGACTTATTTATAGAAGGAAGGCCAAAAGAAAAAAAGTGGGGCCATATTTTAAAACCTCCAAAAGTCAGCCATGAGGAACTCATTAATTAACACAGAGGAAGAAATAAGTCTAAAGTCCCAAAGTAGGAAACACGTTTTAACTTTGAGAAGGAGAAAAAAAATTCAAATTGCTTAAGTATAGGGAGAAATGAGTAGTAGGCAGAGACCATATTTTTTTAGAATATTTTAGGCCATTAAGTAGTCCATAAAGCATTCAGATTCTATTTTAAGTTACAGGAAGTTATTGGAAAACATAGGGTAGAAACATTGTCTTATTTACATTTTAACAATATCACTTTTTTTGGCAGCCATAGAATTAATGAGGTGTAGGGCGGCAAGAGACCAAAAACCTTTTAAAATAATACAGGTACATGAGGATGTGGGCTAGGATAGTGGCAGTAAACATGCAAACGTGGAAAAGTGGATAGAAAGGTTTCATCATTTTTGGTTACCTCCTAATACTCATTCAACATTCTACTCTGGATTACCATTTTCCTTGAAATCTACTTGATCTATCTCTACCTACCTACCCTAACCCAGGATAATTTAAGAACTCCTGGGCTGGCTTAGGAATTTATACATATAGTTGTGATTTATTTATAATATTATATGAAAATTACCTATGTGTATATTTTCATACATTATGATCACTGAGATCAGGAATTTGGTCTTACCTGAATTTGTATCCCTGGGGTCAAGCACAGTATTTGGAACTGAGTAAAAATTTAGAAACTAAAAATAAAAATTATATTCTTCCAAAATGCTTAAACATTTTAATTGATGATAGTTGCAACTAATATTTTGAATGTGTATATAATTAATACATGTCACAAATAAGTTCTATGGACACAAAATTTATACACTTTCTCTCTCTCTCTCTCTCTATATATATATATATATGTACTTCCATAATATACTATATTTCTTGAAATAATCAATTCTCAATCTTCACATAATTCTTAATTACTTCTAAAATTATTGCCAAAATGTTATTTGCAGTTTTAGCTAGTTCCTGTGCAACT
The DNA here is from genome assembly GCF_028023285.1 of Balaenoptera ricei. Classification (NCBI taxonomy): domain Eukaryota; kingdom Metazoa; phylum Chordata; class Mammalia; order Artiodactyla; family Balaenopteridae; genus Balaenoptera; species Balaenoptera ricei. The sequence continues at coordinate 24,498,250 of NC_082655.1, forward strand.
GAGCATGTCATATAGTGATTTCAGAACATATAGAGAAGAAACAGTTTTTTAAAGTGATCAGTGCCATTTAGAAACAATTATTTTGCAGTAACTTAACACACTGGATCACTGATATTGTGCTGTCAGGAGAAATGCAGATCAAATTAAATGTTGATATGAAACGAAATTATGTCTCTGCAAGATGAGGTATTTAATATTATAAAACTTGAAATTTAGCCATGAGAAAACAATGTCTAAAGTCAGATAAAAAATAGCATTCATTTTATAGTAACACGGTTTGGGCCACTGAACATAGGCAATTGATTGGTGACACTGAAAATGATTTTAACACCAATCAAAAAGAAAAGAAAAATGTGAAGTACGCTATTTTGCTGGGTAAAACAACTAAGTTTTTACGCAAGACTAAAAATGTTCCATACTTTCTTTCAGTCTATTTAGTCCTAGTGCTGCCTTGAGGCACAATAATGGATCCAAGGAACTCTCAAGGTCATTTCAAGCCTATAATTCACAGAAAATAGCGCGTTTCCTAAGGCACTGCTTTCAGCATGAAAGTACAAAATTAAAAACAAACAAAATGCTGGGTTGAGGGGCTTGCTGGATCTGTATATGAAAAGACTGAGGTGAATGCATTAGTGTGAGAAGCCAAGTATTTTTATTATTTTATTCATTTACTTATTTACTTTTTTAATACAATATTTGTTGAGAATCTTCCATATGCTGTATACTAAACCATAAAAATGAAAAGGTATAGATCCTTCTAGCTTAAACCCTTGTGGTATACACGTAACAACTAAAGAAAAGATGCCAAGATATGTCTGAGGTTGTCTGACATTCCTCTCCTCTGGCCATTATTCAGAAGTTTCATCTCACTCAACTTCTGCACACAAATCCAGGACACAAGCTAATATTAGATAGTAGAAATTCACTTGTGAGCCACAAAACAAGACCAGCTTCATTTGATCACTGTGTTTTTGTTCCTCTACTGAAGTGTCTCTACTCTTAACTTTGGTCTAGAATATCTGGTTCTAGATCCCTACTACCATTTCTGGAAGTCTGCTACCCACTGCTGTACCTCCTGCTTCATCTATGTATGAGTATATACTTGGTGCATACTCATGGACTTGGTCCTACATTAGACTTGTTGGGTTTTCATTAACAGTTTCCCTATATATCTAGATTTCCTTTCATCTCAGTTGTGACTTTACTTACTAGCGTAATCCTTTGAAAAATGGACATTAAGTGTTAGAACTACATCCCCTCACCACAAACAGGGTTTTCCCCAGGGCTCCTGCACCAGTAGAACAAATCTGACAACGAAAGAGAGAACACAGTATACAGAGATTTAGAGTCATGTAGAGGAGTATTCTGGACAGCAGTCAGTCTATCACCAAATGAATGGTAAAATAAGTGACCACCTTCAATATGCTAGTTATTCCTATTTAAGGGCTTTACTCATGTTGTAGTGAGAGCATGTTTATATATTATTTGCAATTTGCAAATGATATCAATCGTTTATTCATTTCATTGCTGGAGTGGAACAAATATCCTCAGAGGCCATGAAGGGAAGGACACAAAGACTAAGAAGTCATGAGAACCACTCTTCAGGGTCATTTGGAAGAGACAGAGACATAAATAAATAAGTATAATATAAATTAATGTAGATAATATTCAAGATATATGCAAATGTAGTTGGAATTACAGAGGAAATTTTTAAAGGAGTTTGGAGTGGCATTGTAGGAGTGAGAATTGAGCTGAAGAGTAATATGCTGGATGAATAGAAAGAAAAAAGGTCATCCCAGGAACATTATTCAGAAAGTTCAAAGGCATAAATACATGAACGGTCATGAAAGAATCATATTTTAGATCTGTTAGAGGTGTGAGAGGTTTATTGAGAAAATAGAAAAGGGTTGAACATAAAACTCTAGAGAACATGACTAATTTAAGGTTTAGGAAGTCAAGAAAAATGAAAAGGTTTTGAGAGTAAGAAGAGAGACGAGAATGTTACAGAAGTGTAAGAGGAAAATAAGAATATATATTTTAGGAAGAACAACTACTTAAGTTTTTTTTCACTCCTTTTTCTAGGAAATGAAGAAAAATGAAAAAGAAAGAAACAAAACTAATGTTGGACCAGAAGACAAATCAGAAAATTGCAGTCAAGTGTCTATCAAAATAAGCCATCTCATCCAAATAGTGAGGCCTTGGATGAAGCTGTGCTTTTGGTTCCTGCAAAGAGCATCAGCCAATTCCTTTGTGCAAATGGACCTTTAGCTGACAAACTCCACACTTTGCAAAGATTACACTCATGCTGTGACTGCCATTTTCTCTACACTTATTTACTTTGTATATACCTTGAGGACTTCATCTTTCACGTAAAACATTTAGTACCTTTTACCTGGTAAGTGCTCAAGAGAAACTAATCCTTGCTCTATGTATTACAATAAAGGGAGTAATCATTTCCTTGCTGTTTTTATTGTTATTACTATTATTTTATTGATTTGAGTTCTCTATTTCCATAAAAGATTATCAATTCCTTTAATAATTCTAAGTTCCTTTCTTTGGAGTCACCTGCTACACAATGGAATGCATTAATTTAGACCAGTGGTCCTAAAAGCATAGTCCCCATAACAGCAACAGCACCAACCTTTGGGAACTTGTAAAAAAATGAAAATTCAAGAACCCCACCATTCACTTACTGAATCAGAACCTCTGGAAGTGAGGTCCAGTCCAGCAGTCGGTGTTTCCACAAGCCCTGATGGAATCCAAAATTCATTATTAGTAGAATAAAGCCATCCACTCCTCCAGGAATTAATGATCTTTAACTAACTAGGATGTCAGAAGGAGAACATTGCTTTAGGCCAGGGAAGTGGATGTACTTTGACTGTATGGAAAAAAGTAGGTACTTTGGAGCTAGATAGATCTGGATTCAAGCCCCAAATTGGCCAATATTCTATCTGTTACCCCTAGCATCTTCTCCACTTCTCTCTTGGGATATCCCACCCATGTCTCAATGATGTTGAAAATTAAGGTAATGAATGTAGAATGCCAGGCACATAATGGCCAATAAATACTATTTTCTTCCACATCATAATCACCTTTATTGAGTAATAATAAATTATACACTCTGCTTTTATTAAGAGTTTTATAAGGAACAGCCCTATGGGAACTATTTCAGCATTCATTTTACAACTGTTGCTGAGGACATTTTCCATTATGTCATTCAAGGTCCCCTATATAAATTTGTATATGAGTAATGTCTTTATACGTTTGGATATGAAAAAATAATAGAAAGCTAACAGAAACTTTAATCTAGAATATGTGCTAGAATGTTTCTTCAAAATAGAATTCATAGTATCTAAAATATTTATGCAGGCATGAAAGATGCATATACATATTAAGCATAATTTACTAAGAATTATGAGAGAGCTAAAAAACATTAAAATAGTAAAATCCAACATTTTCATTTTAAGATGAAAAGACGTAGGCCCAAAAGGCTTATGTCCTTGATCAAGGTCAATTATTTAGTGTTAGAACCTAGCCTGGAAATAAAGGTCCCTGGTATTTTTCAATCTCACTGAAGTTTTCCTCTTTGTTAATTAGAAACCTAAAATAGCAATCTCACAGATATATTGTTTTAAATTAAATGAAAATCTCAAAAATGCAATTCATCAATTTCCTAAACTCCCTGCTTTTAGTGTCGTGATATACAGCAAGTTGAAACCCCAAAACTATTTCCTTTGCTTCCATGTCAATTGAGTGCTCTGATTTGGGAAATATGAGGCTATTTTTTTCCCCAGTTTTACTGAGGTATGATTCACAAATTAAAAAATGGGATATGTTTAGGTTGAACAACATGATTAAGGTTTGTAATATGATTATTTAACATATGTATACATCGTGAAATGATACCACAATCAAGTTAATTACGTCCATCACCTCACATATTTACCATTTTTACCTTAGAAAATTTCAAGTATATAATGCAGTATTATTAACTATAATCACTATTCTGTATACTAGATCCCAGAACTTATTCATCTTATAACTGAAGGTTTGTAACCTTTCACCAACATCTTCCCATTTCCACTACCCTCTAAACCCTGATCAACTACTATTCTACTCTTTGGTTCTATGAGTTTGACTTTTTTAGATTCCATTCATAAGTGTGATCATAAAGCATTTGTCTTTCTGTACAACGGAATATTATTCAGCCATAAAAAGAAGGAAATCTTGCCATTTACAACAACATACATGAACCTGGAGGACTTTATGCTAAGTGCATCTGAGCCTCCTTCTCCATCTTGCCAGGACTTCTATATTACTCTCCTGCCATGACGTCATTTGTTTCTCCCCACTACCTTTTTAAAAAAATTTTTTTTATTGAAGTATAGTTGATTTACAATGTTGTGCCAGTCTCTGCTGTACAGCAAAGTGAAAGTTATACACATACATTTTTTTATATTCTTTTCCATTATGGCTTATCACAGGATATTGAATATAGTTCCCTGTGCTATACATTAGGACCTTGTTGTTTATCCATTCTAAGTGTAATAGTTTGCATCTACCAACCCCAAACTCCCAATCCACGTTTGTCCTTACTTACATGCTCTTTTTAATGCCTCTTCCTTTAAACCTGTATGTCCTTATAATCTTGGAAAATGCTTTTACATAAACTTCTCCTCCCTTAATTCTTACAACAAATGTATCTCTTTAGAAGAAATGGAAGCTCTGTGCTCTAATTTAGTCATGTGTCACACAGGCATTCTCTAAGACGCCTTCTTGAACCAGTTTCTGTTTCAATCTCTTATCTAATTCTACGCTATTTAAATAGAGAATTTTAGTCCAAAATAGCAAGTACTGACCTATACTAATTTATAATGTCTTTTAATTAGACATAAAATAAAGGTCATCTCAGTTGTAGGTTAATGTTCTTTTCTATCACACTAAATCTCAATAAAGATGGGTTTCAGCTAATAGGTTCAAAATCTAGGTAGTTTTTCAGTTGAATTTAGCAGGTATATATGTCAATGATACCACACTTACTATTTAATAGTTATGAAATCACTTTTTTTAAAAAAAGTAGTGAATCATTACACAATGCTGTATATGTCATCCACCAGAGGATGGTAATTTTCTTTGAAACTTGCTTTTCTGTGAATTCTCCATAGCATTTACTATGACATATATATTTAATCATTACATGTTAATCATTAATTTATTTTATATAACAAAGCACACATGAAATCAGCCTGGAGACCAATAAAATAAACATGAAATAAATAAAATGAAAATAAAATGAAAAAATCACCCCAAACATTGCTCATCTATTTATTATCTATGAATAATTATTGAGCACCTATTATACAAAAAAGGTCTTTCCAGTTGTCATGAATATCAAAAGAGTAGTGCTATCTGACTTCATGGAATTCATAATGAATAAGAGAAACGGACAGGTAAACATATATTTATAAGCATAGAGTAAAAAATGTTACTTTTTAACAGTTGTCTGCTTAGAAAAATAACTTTATAAGCTAATTGGGACAAAAAGTGAGACCTCCCCCCCAGAATATGGGTATATGAGTATCTAAGGTAATAAAAGAGATGGCAAAATTACTTGGCCTGGTAAAATGGAACAATAAGAACAATGTGGTTTTTGATCCTCAGAAGAAAAGGGCAGTGATAAATACATTAAGAGAAAGCTATGTAGGTTAACAGTCAGATGAGTAGGTTGACTGAAGGAAGAGGTTGTGGAAATTCCTTGACAGAAAGGCAGGAATGCAGAATAGGAATTTCTTTTGAACAATTTGAAATATTTTCTTCCCTGAAATGTAAACTCACAACTCCTGAAAAATATACTAGATGGTTAGTGGAAATTTGTGAAATCAAGGATTTATATTAGTTTCTGGCCAGAGGTGGCTTACATGGGGCAGCAGCCCACAACTAACCATGAGAAAGTAAATTTCTCCATAAATTTTGAGAACTGTTTTGCATCTCCAAGTAGAGAAACTGAAAAAAATGATAATTCTACCTAGATATAAAAGAGCAAGAAGGACCCAGCTGTCATCTGCATTATTTTTAAGAAAGTTCCATGAAAACTGTAAAGAACATAAGTCATTTACAGATTACCATGAGGCCATATAGAAAAGACAGGTAAATCAGGTTTGGGACAAAGGACTGGAATGGGTTGAGGATGTCAGAAAACCACTCCTGAGTTAAATGATGCTAGAGATAACTGAAATTACATAGTTGAAGAATGAAGGGAAGGATTCTGCCTAAAGGGATAATTTAACTTTTTAATTTTGCATATATTTTCTGATATCTAAGCTATTTATATATAGTTGTTCATAATTAAATTAAAACCATGATAAGTTTTACCCTGCAAACAGCTTTTCTCTTTCCTTAAATTACGTTTTTAAGATAGTCTCCAGGAATCAGTTCCTATACCAAGGTTATGAAATATTTACTGTTCCTAATTTATATCAATAACATGCTTCCTTCCAATATTATGCACCCAGGAGCCAGCAATAACAATATACAAGATACCGGCTTGACTAATATCTGCTTACAGTGAGTCTTAGGATCCATTTTTCTAAATAAGCATAAAATTATACTTTGTGCTTAGTTTGCATTTTATTTGATGACTATAAACATTAATCACTCACCACTTTTTGTTTGTTAGTTTTGTTTTATTTTTCTCTTTGAAAATTGCCTATTTATCTCCTTTGTTACTCATCTACTAGGCACTTATTATGTTCTTTAAAAATATACAAATTTTTATTAAATGCAGATAATAACTACTAATAATTTATATTAACAATTTCAATGTAATTCTTTATAAATTCATGCTTCAAAATAATCACATTCAATATGAGACAAAACAGACTTTAAAACAAAATCTATAAAGAAAGATGAAGAAGGACACTATATAGTGATAAGAGGATCAACACAAGGAGAGGATATTATACTCACCAACATATATACACCAAATACAGGAGTACCCAAATAAATAAAAGAAATATTAACAGACATAAAAGGAGAAACTGATGGGAATATAATGATAGTAGGAGACTTTAACACCCACTCACATCAATGGACAGATCTTCCAGACAGAAAAACAATAAGGCAAAAAAGATCCTTACAGTTAGACTGACTTAATTAATATTTTCAGGAAATTACATTGAAAAAAATCAGAAAACACATTCTTTTCAAGTGCACATGGAACATTCTCTAGGATAGACCACTTACTATGACACAGAACAAGCCTCAACAAATTTAAGGGGATACACATTATTTCAAGCATCTTTTCTGACCACAACAGCATGAAACTAGAAATAAACCACAGAAAGAGAAATGAGAAAAAATGATTACATGGAGAATAAACAAGGTGTTACTAAGAAACCAATGGGTCAATGATGAAATCAAAGAAGAAATTAAAAAATACCTTGAAGCAGATGACAATGAAAACACAACCATACAAAATGCATTGGATGCAGCAAAAGCAGTTCTTAGAGGGAAGATCATACTGATACAGGCCTTCTTTAAGAAATAAAAAAAATCTCAAACAATCTAACTCACCACTTAAAAGAATTAGAAAAAGAAGAAATAACAAAACCTAAAGTCAGCAGAAGGAAGGAGATAATAAAGAACAGAGAGGAAATAAGTAAAATAGAGATTAAAAAAAAAAAATAGAAAAAAAATAAAACCAAGAGCTGGTTCTTTGAAAGGGTAAACAAAATTGACAAACCTCTGGCCAGGCTCACCAAGAAGAAAAGAGAGAAGCCCAAGTAAACAAAATGAGAATTGAAAGAGGAGAAATCACAACTGATACTGCAGAAATACAAAAAAAAAAAAAAAAAAAAAAAAGAAAGAAAGAAAAACAACAACAACAAAATTAAGAGAATACTATGAACAATTATATGCCAACAAATTTGATAACCTAGAAGAAATAGACAACTTGCTTGAAACAGACAGCTTACCAAAACTGAATCAAGAAGAAACAGATAATTTAAACAGATGCATCACTAGAAGTGAAATAGAATTTGTAATTAAAAAAAAGAAAAAAAACTCCCTACAAACAAAAGTCCAGGGCCAGATAGTTTCACAGGCCAATTCTTCCAAACATGAAAAGAAGAACTTATACCAATCTTTCTCAAATTCCTCCTAAAAGACTGACAAGGAACAAACACTCCCAAAGACATTCTATGAAGCCACAATCACCCTGATACCAAAACCAGACAAAGGCACTACCAAAAAAGAAAATTACAGGCCAATATATCTGATGAATATAGTTGCAAAAATTCTCAACAAAATATTAGCAAACCTAATCCAACAACACATAAAAAAGATTATATACCACGACCAAGTTGGATTCATCCCAGAGTCACAAGGATTGCTCAACATAGGCAAATCAATCAGTGTGATACACCACATCAACAAGACAAAAGACAAAAATCAGATGATCATCTCAATAGATGTAGAAAAAGCACTAGATAAAATTCAACATTCATTCATGATAAAAACTCTTACCAAAGTGGGTATAGAAGGAACATATCTCAACATAATAAAATCCATTTATGACAAACCCACAGCCAATATAGTACTCAATGGTGAAAAGCTGAAAGCCTTCCCACTAAATTCTGGAACAAGATAAGAATGCCCACCCTCACCACTTCTATGCAACATAGTATTGGAACTCCTAGTCACAGAAATCAGACGAGAAAAAGAAGTAGAAGGTATTCAAATTGGTAGGGAAGGGGTAAAATTGTCATTTTATGCAGATGACATGATACTATATATAGAAAACCCTAAAGACTCCACACAAAAACTACTAGAACTGATAAACAAATTCAGCAAGGTAGCAGGATACAAGATTAACAGAGAGAAATCTTTTGCATTTCTTTACACTAACAATGAAATATTGGAAAAGGAAAGTAAAAAAACAATCCTTTCTAAAATCACAGCAAAAAATAAGATAAAATACTTGAGAAGAAACCTCACCAAGGAGGTGATTTATATGATGAGAACTACAAAATATTAATAAAGGAAATTGAAAATGATTCAAAGCAATGGAAAGTTATTCCATGCTCTTGAATTGGAAGAATTAATATGTTAATGTGGCCATACTACCTAAAGCCATCTACAGATTTAATGTGATCCTTACCAAACTACCCATGACATTTTTCACAGAACCAGAACAAATAATCCTAAATTTGTATGGAACCATAAAAGACCCAGAATTGCCAAAGCAATACTTAGGGAAGAGAACAAAGTGGAAGGCATAACCCTCCCAGACTTCAGACAATACTATGAAGCTGCAGTAATCAAAACAGCATGCTATTGACACAACAGACGTATGGATCAATGGAACAGAACAGAGAGCCCATAACTAAACCCCCACACCTATGGACAATTAATCTTCAACAAAAGAGGCAAGAATATACAATGGGGAAAAGACCATCTCTTCAGCAAGTGGTGTTGGAAAAGTTGGGCAGCTGCATATAAATCAATGAAGTTAGAACACTCCCTCAAACCATACACAAAAATAAACTCAAAATGGCTTAAAGAGTTAAATATAAGATACGACACCATAAAATGCCTAGAAGAGAACAAAGGAAAAACATTCTCCAACATAAATCGTACCAATATTTTCTTAGGTCACTCTCCCAGGGCAATAGAAATAAAAGCAAAAATAAACAAATTGGACCTAATCAAACTTACAAGCCTCTTTACAGCAAAGGAAACCATAAACAAAACGAAAAGACAAACTACAGGCTGGGAGAAAAAATTTTCAAATGATGTAACTGACAAGGGCTTAATTTCCAAAATATACAAACAGCTCATACAACTCAATAACAACAACAACAAACAACCCACTCGATAAACAGGCAGAAGGCATAAATAGACATTTCTCCAAAGAAGACATACAGATGGCCAGTAGGCCCTTGAAAAGATGCTCATCATCGCTAATTATAAGAGAAATGCATATCAAAACTACAATGAGGTACCACCTCACATGAGTCAGAATTGTCATCATTAAAAATCTACAAATAATAAATGTTGGAGAAGGTGTGGAGAAAAGGGAACTCTCTTACACTGTTGGTGGGAATATAAATTGTGCAATATAATTGCACCAATATAAATTGGTGCAGCCATTATGGAAAATAGTATGGAGGTTCCTCAAAAAACTAAAAATAGAGTTGCCATATGGTCTAGCAACCCCACCCCTGGGCATATACCCAGACAAAACTAAAATTGGAAAAGATACATGAACTTTTTATGTTCATAGCAGTGCTATTTACAATAGTCAAGACATGGAAACAACCTAAATGTCCATGGACAGATGAATGGATTAAGATGATGTGGTGTATATATATATATATATATATATATATATATATATATATATATATATATATATATATATATATACAATCCAATACTACTCAGCCATAGAAAAGAATTAAATAATGTCATTTGCAGCAAGAAGGATGGACCTAGAAGTTATCATACTAAGCGAAGTAAGTCAGAAAAAGAATAACAAATACCATGAGATATCACTTATATGTGGAATCTAAAATAGTACAAAAATGAACATATCTATGAAACACAAACAGACTCACAGACATAGAGAACAGACTAGTGGTTGCTAAGGGGGAGGCGTGGTGGGGGAAGGAAGGACTGGGAGTGTGGGATTAGCAGATGCAAACTAGTATATATAGGGTGGATAAACAACAAGGTCCTACTGTATAGCACAGGGAACTATATTTAATATCCTGTGATAAACCATAATGGAAAAGAATATGGAAAAGAATACATATATGTATAACTGAGTCAATATGCTGTATAGCAGAAATTAACACAACATTGTAAATCAACTATACTTCAGTAACATTTAAAAAACCAATAAAATAATCATACATATCTAAGACTATTAAATTATTTCCTTCTTTTACTAATAGCTTTGTTAGTTTTCAAATAGTTATCTATTTAATCTCTTTAAATTAAGGTTAGCATTAGGTCTGAAAAAAGAGGGAATCCAATTCAGTTTTTCATATCTCAAGCAAGACCTCTCAGTATCCTCTACTAATACAGCTTCACTTAACCATGTGTTTGCAGTGCTTTCTTTATTCGAATCTAAACATTACCATACAAGATACTTTCCATTCTATTCTATTCTGCTGATTCATATAGCTATATTTGAATTATTATAAACTGCCTTTATAAGGATGGTATATATTCCCTCAAATAACAAGTACATTTACAGAAAATAATGGAAGTATTTTGTTGTCCCAATGAGTAGCCAAAAAGTAAAGTAATTTTCCTTTACTTTACCTGAAGACTATTTCATATTTAGTTGTTTTCAGCAGTACTTAATCCAAACATTTAATATGTGTTTGGAGAATCACCAGATTCTGACAAGTTTTGAATAATTCTGTATAATTATTAGAATTTTTACATGAAGTGAATAAAAATTGCCAAAAATAAAATAAATGGCAAATCAATTTACAAAGAGATGCTAAGCCTTCACAGTGATCAGGGAAATGCAAATCAAGATCACAGTGATGTAATATTCTACATCTAGTCAGCTGGAAAATTTCAGAAATCTTATTATATCAAATATTTCAAAAAAACTAAACTAAAAAGGGTACCGACTTCCAGTTATAAGTAAGTTCTGAGGATGTAATGTATAGCATGGTGACTATAGTTAATAACACTGCACTGCATATTTGAAAGTTGCTAAGATCATCTTTGAATAATATTGGATATTGCCTACCATACATCTCAGCAATTCCACTTTTAGGTACATATCTCCTTGTGCATATACATCAGGGGACATATATGATAACATTCTTATAACTACTTTTGCAGTAGTAAAAAAAAATCAGAGACTTCCCTGGTGGTGCAGCGGTTAAGAATCTGCCTGCCAATAGAGGGGACATGGGTTCAATCCTTGGTCCGGGAAGATCCCACATGCTGTGGAACAACTAAGCCCATGTGCCACAACTACTGAAGCCCACGTGCCTAGAGCCCATGCTCCGCTACAAGAGAAGCCATCGCATTGAGAAGCCCGTGCACCACAACAAAGAGTAGCCCCCGCTCGCTGCAACTAGAGAAAGCCCGCGTGCAGCAATGAAGACCCAACGCAGCCAAAGATAAATATTTTTAAAAATCAGAAAATTTAATTACAAAATCATTATATGTATATAATGAACTATTACACAGCCATGAAAATCAGTGATTTTAAATGACACATGATAGCAGTGATCAAATTTTATAGCATAATATTTAGTGAAAAGGAGTCTTGTGGACAGGACTCAGTTTTAGAGACTTTATATATAGTTCAAAAACAACAAAAAGCAATAAATACATATATCATATAAACATGCATGCATATGAGATAAATCTGAAAAAGGAACAAAGCAAGGAAATGATAAAAGCAAATTTTAGACTAATGGTTAGTATGAGAGATGCAAGGAGATGGTAAAATGAGCACGCAAGTATATATAAATTATCAGTTATGCTCTGGTTTGGGATACATAGGCATTCATTCTGTAACTAAAAAAATAAAATAAAACACAATGAAATGAAATAACACCATTCCTGGAAAATGAGGATATCTTTCAGGAAGAAAGGATTTTAATTAAGCCAATTCTGTGCACCTGAAATCCTTAAAAAGAAAAAGTTTTAGAGTATCATGCAGGTTTGTAAATTAGATTTTTTGTGGTGTTATTTCAGAAATTTATGTTGTAACAATATGTCTTGATTGCACAATACTCTGAAGGATACCTGCTATAACAGTTTGGAAAAGACTGTCTGATTACTTCAATTAAAATATCTCCTTTAATATTGAAATGAACTTAGTTCCATTTGAAGTCATCTTTGGCAAAAGTACACTAGAAAGGTGAAATACTGCACCATGTTGGTTTTATGTCAGTGATGGGTAAGAGAGTAAACTGAGAAAATTGCTTCAAAACCTAATTATCATTTACTAAGTTTCAGTGATGAAGTCTGAGATTTTATTTAGAGCAATATTGGATCAAGTAGAAATATAGACTAATACAACTTTCCAAACCTGCTGCATGGGCTGATATTTTTCCTAAACCATGATTTATTAACATAAATATTTCCACAGTTGTCCTCTTGGCTCTGCTTGTAAAACAAGTTCCTCAGTAGAATTTTTATGTTGCACTGATATGGAGGTTCCCAGCTGACATTTATCGTGTCCCACCCCGTATCTCTTTCCTATAATAAGCTTGTAAGTCAGCCCTGGAGAAAGGCATGCATAAAAGTGATGCCAGTAAGATTGTGCCCGTTTTAAAATTTTACTCTGGAGTCAGGTCAGGGTAGTATAAATTATTCTAGTTGTAAAGTTTGGCTAGTAGTGTATTTGGATAGAGAGTACATTAAGTGAGACTGAGAAATGACCTAATGGAGTATAGTCATCGATACTTTGGAGTCAAATGGACCTTGATTAAAATGCAGGCACTCTCTGTTACTGGCTGTACGCCTTCAGAAGTATCACTTAATGACTCCAAGTCTCAGTCTGTACTTCTGTCAATTGCGATATTAATCATATTCACCTCTTTATGATTTTTGAAAGATCAATATACATATAATAAAGCATTTATGTTAATAAGCAACAGAAAACAATTAATAAAGGTCTGTATTGTTATTATTATCAAAATCAACTGACTAAATCTTTCAAGAGGAGAGTATGTGTGGAAGAAATATTGTACTATTTTATTATGTATAAACTACAAAGCAACATTAGTCTTTCTTATCATTGCTGATAGTTGTATCCAAGCAAGATTTTCCAATAAGTTCACAATAATACCAACTTGTCCTTTTTTTTCACTTTCTAAAAGTCTAGTACAATCTAATATCTACCTCTTATCTATTTGAAGTATTTTCTCCCTTCAAGTTCAGGCTTAACTCAGACTCCAAAGGCTACAGGGGATAGACAGAAAATGGGCGTGCTCTTCTTCTTTTTTCTTTCTTTCTTTTTTTGACTTTACCATTTACCCCCATTCTCTGTGCTGTCAAAGAGTGGATAGGTACAAAAAAGGGGGAAAGAGCAAAAAAAAAAAAAAAAAATTCACTATGTTGCAACATGTCAATGGTTCTCTCTTGGCAGTCAAACACCCTCAGATATGGTAGTTCTCCAAGTGCAATCTTTTTCCTCACCCCAAAAGCTTTTGTGGATTATTAAGAAACCCAGTCTTTGAGAAACTTGCATATTCTACTTCTTGGTCATGCAGTTGATTATTCTCACTGCTGACTATTTACTACTCCTCCCTGCCCCCAACCTCACCCTCCGAAACACCCAACAATCTGGCTAACCACTCCACACAAACTTTCTTTTTACTGTCATTTATATCTCCTTTATACCCTTGATTGAAAGTCCTTTTCAAAATAACTCAATTCAGCATTCATCCTTGGTATCTCTATACTGCCAATAGGAAATAGAAATCTTTGTCATGCTGTTATGATGGCTGTACTTTCATTCTAGTCTTCTTCCTTCTCACTGAAATCATGGATAGCTTTAGCCAGCCCCTGATCTTTAGCCTTTTGAAAATTTGACTAAGAGCCCTTTCATATGATTCACTCAAATTCAAGGAAACCAATGTCAAGCTGCCTTGAAATTTTTCTGAAGCTCACCCTAGTTATTTTGAGCATTCCCTGTAAGAAATCCCCACTACTGTTATTTCTTAATCAATCTTCTCAGTTATTTTATAATCTTTAGAAATGGGTGATAAACTAAGAGCCACACAGTAGATTTCATAATTTCTTAGATTGTCTTATGCAAATGATCTTGAACCTATCATTTGTGGTTAAAAGTCCAGAAAAATAAGAGTTACATTTACTATCCTACTGGATCATTGTTAAAGGGAGATTGACTTGATAAAATCATTTTATCAGTAAGTAGGAGAATTACAACTTGGCTACAGGTCTTTCAATAGAATAAGTCTTTAAATGCAACATCTACAGAAAGACATATATATATATATAGATAGATACTGATATATCTCATGCAGATGAAGACAATCCTTATATGTGTATATGAAAACCTTTCTATACAACAATGTCCCATGCAGAAATGCACAATGACAAGAATTCAGAAAATTTCTCTGTGCCTCTCTGCTGCAAGACTTTTTTTTGAGCTTTTGAATTTTTTTTTTTTTTTTTGACTGTACCTAACCAAACCCAAGTAGAGCAGACCCGGTGGCCTCTCCTTGGACTAAAGCTTCAACTCTCTGCTGCAAGATTTTTGAATAATTGAATTTATGATTCTACGATGAAAATTTCCATTAAATATATATTTATGGCTCACATTTCCAAATATATTGATTTATATGTATGAATTCTTCTCCATGCCTGTATCTGATAATAAAAAGATAGCAGTAAACACTTTAATTAATTTGCTCTCTATTCAGGGAAAGAAAACAAAAAAGCAAGGCTGTGCTGGCTTTTCTTCAAGTAGCATAAACTATGTGTACTTGAAATAAGAAAATCACAGTAAATCCTAGTATAGATAATATCTGATTTATTTTTAGATAATGCATTTCTTACCTAAGAGAATAATCTCACATGATTTACCTCTAGATTTTAACTTGTTAAACTTGCCATTAGATTTCCCACTTCCTAAGGACAGTATGAATTCAAGCATTATTGTCCCCAATACCAAACTATTCCCAATTTATTTAGTGCCATTTAATCAGAAAACATATATAATAATGATGATAATGGGAAAATAAAGCACTATCATGCTCTATACATGTTCTATCTAGAGTAAAATCAGAGTACTCATAATCAGTTGTGCACATTGTAACACAATAAAAGTAAAGATTTTAGTAAACATATACTCTACATGCTCATCTCTTTGATTTACCAAATAAGTACTGGTTGTTTACCTGAGTTTCCCAGATTAATTGAAAATAGAATAGGAGCAATTCAAAGCACAACAGATTTATTTGGTAACTTCCTATCCGTGTGACCTTACTTTATCTGTGTGTGTACCACCATGTATGTATCACTTAATCATTATTCTATGACAACAGGAGGAATTCATTGTAATTTATTGTTATCTTATTCTACCTTTACATTACATATTAGTATCTCTCATTGCATAAGTGGAATTTATCTCTTAGGATTTGGATTCCCTAATTTTATCATCTTGATTCTTGCATAATTTGTAGCCACCTGATGGGTAAAATTATGCTATACAGGTGGGCTATCTTTCTAGATTGTTCAAGAACCACTCTGTCTTTGTGAAATTTACCTTTTCTATTTCTTGATCATGCAATTAATTATTCTCACAGCTCATCATTTGTATATGCACAAATTCATTTCTAAAATCCCAATACCACAAGCATCATTTTATCATTATATTATATATCAGCCAGGAAGATCTGTGTCAAGAAACAGAAAACTTAGGGTGGTGGTGAGGGGTGGTGAGCTGCTATTGGCTGAAAAACCAAAAAGTCTGAAAATTAATTTGCTTTGTTTCAGCAGCTCAGTGTGTCTTCAAGGACCAAATTTCTTTCCATCTGCCATGTCTGCCCTCCTCAGTGTTAGCTTGTCTTAAGTTACCTTTCCCTCATATTGGCAAAATAGTTTCATTCAGGCTTCCCATCAACACATACAAAACAACTAAAATGAAATATCCAAGCAAGAGTCTTGAAATCTCTTTCTGACTTACTTCACTGTATATGACAACCTCTAGGTCTATGCATGCCTCTGCAAATGGCACTATTTTGTTCCTTTTTATGGCTTAGTAATATTCCATTGTATATATGTACCACATCTTCTTAATCCATTCCTCTACTGATGGACATTTAGTTTTCTTCCATATCCTGGCTACTGTAAATAGTGTTGCAATGAACATTGAGGTGCATGTATCTTTTTCTTTCTTTCTTTTTTTTTTTTTTTTGCATGTATCTTTTTGATTTATGGTTTTCTCTAGGTATATGCCCAGGAGTAGGATTTCTGGGTCATAAGGTCATTCTAGTTTTAGTTTTTTGAGGAACCTCTGTACTGTTCTCCATAGTGCCGCCCCACCAACAGTGTAGGAGGGTTCCCTTTTCTCCACACCCTCTCCAGCAATTTATTGTTTGTAGATTTTTTGATGATGTGACTGGTGTGAGGTGATACCTCATTGTAGTTTTGATTTGCATTTCTCTAATAATTAGTGATGTTGCGCATCTTTTTCATGTGTTTGTTGGCCATCTGTATGTCTTCTTTGGAGAAATGTCTATTTAGGACTATCATAACAGATGAAGTAAGTCAGAAAGAAAAAAACAAATATCATATAATATCACTTATATATGGAATCTAGAAAAATGGTACAGATGAACTTATTTGCAAAGCAGAAATTTAGACACAGATGTAGAGAACAAATTTATGAATACCAAGGGGGAAGGGGAGGAATGAATTGGAAGATTGGGATTAACATATATACCCTACTATGTATAAAACAGATAACTAATGAGAACCTACTGTATAACACAGGGAACTCTACTCAGTACTCTGCGGTGACCTAAATGGGAAGGAAATCTAAAAAAGAGGGAACATATGTATACATATAACGGATTCACTGTGCTGTACAGCAGAAAGTAACATGACATTGTAAAGCAAATATACTCCAATAAAAAATAATTTTAAAAAAAAGAGTCTGAAATCATACTGAGTGTAACACTTAAGGTTGAATTACCAGTTGGCTTAGACTAATCAAGGCTCATCCCCAGAACTTGGGTCAGCCAGCATGAGGACAGTGCTGGAAGAAAAGGAAACCTAAGGAAAATATCTTGATACTCTTATGTGTATATGAAAGAGGAAATAGATGCTAGGTAGGCACTCAGCAAATTTTCATCACACATAAGATGAAACAGACAACTCTGAGAAAATACATTATTTTCAGAGTAGTCTGGTATTTTCTGAATAACTTTTTTTAGTTTTCCTCTCCCAAGAATATTACTCATTTTGAAGTTCCCATAATTGTGAAGTTTATGTCCCAAATATTTTAATCAGTTGATCATATTAAGTGCAAGATTACTGTATGTGAACAGTAAATACAGTTCAAAAGAAAACAGCTGTAAAACTTACTCTCATTGATTTTTCATTTCTATGATATCTTATTTAATTTGTACTGGGAAGTCATCATATTCAAGCTGAACATTCATTCAGTGAAAATCAGAAAAATAACTTCAAAAAAATTTATGTTGCTATTGTAAGATTTTACTTATATATTTCTAATTAATAAATTACATGGAATCACTTCATTTCATCTACACAATTAATTTTCACACAGTATCATTATAGTCATACACTAAAAGACAGTATAAATTTCATTACATTAGGAACTTAATAAAATTTCTCACCCATAAACAATCCATTTTCTCAGACTAACTACTTTTGGTCAATTCTCAGAATGTGTTATCATCATGACTAAATTATAAAATTGTATATTGGTTGGATTTCATTTAATGAATTCAATTATATATAAATTACCTCATTCCTCAAAAGGCCTAAAATGGTTATCAGTGATGTTTTATTTATTGACATTATCTCATTCATAAAACAATTGGACCCAACAGCAAAAAACTGGCATGGCTATTCAGAGTTGAAACAGACATTACTAAATATAGGGATAATAGTGATACCTGAGAATTCCAGTTAGTTCAACATTGATTGCATGTGAGCAAATTTTCAGAAAATCTTTTTCTATAATCTTTAAACATTTTAGGACATGTATTTCTAAATGAAGAAAGATGCCTGAATATAATATAATATAATATAATGTATTATATTATATTATCTATCTTTGGTTATTTGGGTCTTGATAGACAAGGGAGTGGATATTGGACAGGACAGTCTACAATGCAGTGAGCATGTGTATCACTCTATAATTATTTGTGAGACATGCTCCAGTGGGTCCTATTTTACTTCAATCATATTCATTACATGCAGTTTTTCAAATTGACTATGTTCCTTGTGTCATTCTGTTTTTCCTTGTGTCTTCCCTCAAACTGGAATGCATTAATCTCCTCCTTGTGCTTTAAGAGCTTCTTTATTTACATTCTGTGAGTATCCTCAGGCAAGTCACTTTCAAATTTTCTATGCTCCTGTTTACTAATTCTAGGCATGGAGATAGTAGTGCACCATCATATCAGATTTTTGCAGTTATTAAATATGACTTCTCATAAACGTGTGTGTTTAAAGTGCTACTTAACACATGGGATTAACGAAAAATCGTACATTATTAATTGTGCATGGACTGCTTATATTAGTCCTTCTAGATTCAGTTTGAGCATTTGAGGAATTGAGAGAACGTTAGTGTACATGAAGTGGAGACAGAATAGCAGAGAGTAGTAAAAGATGAGGTGAAAGAGGGAGTATATTGGAACATTTTTTATCCCGAGGCTAAAGGAAACTGTAGAACACTTTTAATCATGGTTTGATAGGGATTGAGATTTTGAATAAAGCAATCTATTTAAAGAAGAGCTTTTAGAGTATAATGGGAATAATCCTTTTAGCTTCACATGTATCAGAAGGCCTCTCTCTAAATTGTCTGCAGAGAAACATCAAAAATCAACAGGTGTTTTTAGATGCACTAGCCATGGCAGATATTGCACTAGGTTCTGTAGATGCAACAAGAAACATCTCAAATTCCTACAGACAACTCACAGCCTACTAGGGCAGCATTTCTCAAACCTTGTCACTGTTAACATTGTGGAGCATGTCATTCTTTGTTGGGAGGGCTGTCCTGTGCACTATAGGTTGTCCTCTGCAGCATTCCTGGCCTCTACCCATTAGATGCTGGTAGCAACACCCCTACCTTCAACTGAGACATCCAAAAATGTCTATAGGCATTATTTAAGCAAAATCTTCCCACTTGAGAAACACTGTATTATGGAAAGACAAATAATTGCACCCCAGATTAAAAAGGGGGTACTAGGTTCTCTGTCTGGTTTAACTTGAGGGACTAATGTTGCATCCCTGTAGGGGGCAGAATAGGTTGCACCTCACCTAGTTTGCCGCACAATTGATCGACATAGTAAGCCTGTACCTACATGATGGAAGCAGAATTAATCAGGCATAAAATATCCTATCCGTTACCATCACTTTTTAAATTTTTACAATAATGTGACCCAATACAAAGTGTTACTTTGTGTCCTTCACAAGGAGAAAGAATCAGAGATACATGAGAAAAAATGACTATAAATTAAAAACTTTTTGCTTTATTTCAGTTTGACCTAAAATGGTCTTTTGTACCTTTTATGTAGGGGGAGCTAATGGGGAAAAAATGCATTTACAATAAGAACTCTTCATCTCTTCACCATGTAAGGTGGATGCATTGTACATTTTTGTGCATATATTATCCATATTTGTGTTATTTCTTCTCCTTTCTCTTGAAGAACCAAGGGCTACTAAATTTCTTATTATTTTAATGGTACTATTTATTTAAAAAATAACATGAATTATTTAGACAATTGAAAACACATTGATTGATGAATACAAATTCCTACTCACAATATATACAGTAGACTTGTACAGCTTGGGGGTTAATCCATGTATAACTTATAATATCTTTTTTCAAAAACACTTGATGCAATATCTTATTGCCTTCTGCTAGGTTGCCCTTCTATCACTTTGCAATACTGAGTAATCTATAAAATATTCACTGTGTATATTATGAAAAAACCCACTTTATTTTAAATAATAATCAAATTTCCTACATTAAGAAAAATCTGGATATATTCTTGTGTGAATGTAAGTTTATATTTAATGTAACTGTAAAATTTTTAAATATAGTTTGATAATAAAAGCTTAGTTTATCATTAATATACTCTGAAAGCCTGCTTCTTTTAGCTTAACCTAAAAATTAAAATGGTTCATTTTTTTCAAGCTAACTGGTCAAGCAAGATATTAAGAGGGATATTTGGTGAATTTTAAGATCAGCATATACAAACGAATTTCAATAAAGCCTACTTTATTATAAACAAATTAAACAATTTAACAAATTACTTAATATAGTCAATTGTTAGGACAAAACTGGACTGAACCTTTAAGAATGTTTGTACTATTTGATCTGTTGCTCTGAAAAATAAAAATTGTTCTAGGAGTTATCAAATTTTATTTTCTGCCGAAACATCATGTGTTCTTTCTCTACAAAGCACTCTAGACAGCATAGAATCATTTTGTTTCATCTTTATTTGGATTACACTACAGCTTTAAAATTCTGACAAAGACTCAAAAAGTAATAAAAAGCTTGTAGATTGCATCTGCCTGATCTCTGTAAGTAAAGTATATGGTTATATTTTCCCAGAGATGGGAATATAAAGGGAGTTTTTTAGGAAAAGTTTTTATGACCCTTCTTTATAACTCGTTGCAAAGAGTTACAACAACTTTCACAGTGAGGAATATATTCTTTCTAGCTACCCTTTATCCTTCTGACTTAGTTTGAGCTTGTTTATAGTTTTCTATCCAAAGTAGAAATGGAAAACAGCTGGTCACTTCCATCAGCTTAATTTTATCCACATCAACTCAAATTGCTAAAAAAAAGTGAAAACTCAATAAAAGCAACAATTATCTTTGTCTCTTGATGCTTAGTTACCAGTTTGTCTTTTTTTCACAGCTTAAATGAAAAGAAGTTATATGGCTGAATTCAATGATGTGATTGCGCTTATATAGTTACTTAATTATTCACAGCAACACTTGGCCTTCTTTATTCCAGGTTGAACAATTAAAATCCATTAACTTTTTTTTTCTAAGAGATCTTATTTTCCAGACCTCTGAATCATTCCTGTGAATGGCCTTTAGATTAAAAATAATCATAAGTTCTTCTTGTCACTTACAATTATATTAATTCATCCAGCAAATGTTTTAGTGATTACCATGAGTTAGGTATTCTGAATGTGTAGAATAAACTGCTGAACCAAAATAAGATATATTTACTATATGCTATTGTTCTTCTAAGCATGTAATATGTAGTAACTCATTTATTCTTCACAACAACCCTGTGGGTTTGGTGTTATTATTTTCATCTTCATTTTCAGATATGTGCTAAAGACAGACAATAAACAAATATGATAACTGCAGACAGTAAGAACTATGGAGAAAACAAAATAGGGGTTGTAGTGAAGGCTCTCTCCTCACTGGATGACCTGGGAAAGCCTCACTGCTGAGGTGACTATTGCAATAAGACATGAATAAACAAAGAAGTCAGCTGTACCACACTACGCGTGGGAAAAGTCACCCTGCAACTACAAACTGTCTCTGAAGGGAAAGAGTTTCTTATACGTGAGAAAGTGAATGAAGCCCTTTGTGCCTGTACCTGGGAAAAAAAAAAAAAAAACATGAATTATGCACTCAAGTTTCTTCCATGTTGTCACATATTTCAGAATTTCCTTCTTTTTTGGGCTGAGTAGTATATACTATTGTATGTTTTTACCATATTTTCTTAATCTCTTCCTCAATCGACGGATGTTTAGGTTGTTTACACATCCTGGCTACGTCAGTAGTGCTGCAATTAGCATAGGAGTTCTAATGTCTCTTTGAGATCCTGATTTTTTTCTTTTTTTTTTTTTTTTTTGTTTGCTGCACCGTGCAGCATGTGGGATCTTAATTCCCTGACCAGGGATCGAACCTGCGCCCCCTGCATTGGAAGTGCAGAGTCTTAACCCCTGGACCACCAGGGAATTCCCTGAGATCCTGATTTTAATTCTATTGGATAAATACCCAGAAGTGGGATCGCTGGATCAATTTCCACCAACAGTGTGCAAGAGTTCCAATTTCTCCACATCCCCAACAAAATTTAGTCTGTTTTTTTAGTGATAGAAATACTGACATGTGTAAGGTTATATCTCACTGTGGTTTTGATTTGCATTTTCCTGATAATTAGTGATGTTGAGCACCTTTTTATTTGTCTGTTAACCATCTGTATATCTTCTTTGGAAAAGAAGAACTATCTATTCAGTTCCTCTGTCCATTTTTTAAAAAATAAATTTAGTTTATTTATTTATTTTTGGCTGCATTGGGTCTTCGTTGCTGCACGCGGGCTTTCTCTAGTTGCGGCGAGCAGGGGCTACTCTTCATTGTGGTATGCGGGCTTCTCATTGTGGTGGCTTGTCTTGTTGCAGAGCACGGGCTCTAGGCACGCAGGCTTCAGTAGTTGTGGCTCACTGGCTCTACAGCGCAGGCTCAGTAGTTGTGGCGCACGGGCTTAGTTGTTCCACAGCATGTGGGATCTTCCCAGACCAGGGCTCGAACCCGTGTTCCCTGCATTGGCAGGTGGATTCTTAACCACTATGCCACCAGGGGAGCCCTCTCTGTCCATCTTTTAATCAAGTTGTTTTTGTTGTTGAGTTGTAAGAGTTCTTTGTATATTTTGGATATCAACACCTCATCAGATATATGATTTGCAAATATATTCTCCCCTTCTGTAGGTTACCTTTTCATTTTGTTGATTATTTTCTTTGTTGTTCAGAAGTTTTTAGTTTGATGGGTGCCAAGAACAAACAATGGAGAAAGGATAGTCTCTTCAACAAATGCTGGGAAAATTGGATATTCACATGCAAATTAATAAAAATGGACTCATCTTTTTCAAATATAAAAATCAACTCAACATCATTTAAAGATTTAAACATAAGACCTGAAACTGTAAAATTCTAGAAGAAAACATAGGAAAAATTTTTCATGACATTGGTCTTGGCAATGATTTCATCAGTATGACACCAAAAGCACAGACAACAAAAATAAAAATAAACATCTACATCTAATTGGATTATGCTTTAAGAAAATTTTAGCATAGAAAATTAAGGCCAAGTTGAAATGGCTTTTGCGTTGAGAAAGGACACTTTCTTATTTTTTAACATGGGTGATACTATAACATATTTATTGATGATGATGAGCCAGTAAAAAGATTTAGTAAAGTGGGAGAATGCTATTTGCAGGATCAAAGTTTTGTAGAGTTGCACTGTCCAATAGGGTAGCCACAAACTACATGTGGTTACTTAAATTTAAATTAAAAGTAAATAAAATGTAAAAATTACTACCTAGTTGAACTAAACAAATTTCAAGTGCTCCAAATCCACGTGTCTAGCACATACCTAGTGGAAAGCACAGATGAAAATTTCTATCATCACAAAAAATTCTCCGGACAGTGCAGGTTTAAAGCATGAGAAGGGAAGTGACTAAATTTGTAAAAATATAACTGGAACAAAATGAATCTTCGATTTTTCCTCAATTTTGATTATTGTCCAAAATGTAATTTATATGTAAAAATAAATCCTGAAAAAGTATCAAAATTTCAACTATTTGCATAACTTTGGAAGTAAAATATGAAAAAACAACCAACAAAGACAGCTCTCTGGTTTGTTTTAGTAAAAATACTTCAGCTACATCTCAGAGTACATATTATGCCTAGTAAATCAGTCTGGGCATGGGACATAGTCTGATTCATATTATTGACTTGAACACCATGTGGTGAATAATCTGTTAGTCATAGAGTTTCTTCCTACTGTATCCTCATATTCTTTTTTTTTTTTTTTAACATCTTTATTGGAGTGCAATTGCTTTACAATGGTGTGTTAGTTTCTGCTTTATAACAAAGTGAATCAGTTATACATATACATATATCCCCATATCTCTTCCCTCTTGTGTCTCCCTCCCTCTCACCCTCCCTATCCTACCCCTCTAGGTGGTCACGAGCTGATCTTCCTGTGCTATGTGGCTGCTTCACACTAGTATCCCAGTGACCACAATTGCAGAGGGGGATGTGCCCCAGTTAGTTTTGTCAATATCTATAGCACAGAGAGGTTGTAAGTTTAGAGATGATAGACGATCCTTGGCATCATGCCTGTGAATACTAGACCCTCAAGAAATGTTAGGTGGTCTTACCATCATCATCTTTACTCCCAAGATCTAACTGAATATTTATAGGCAAATATATAAAAACATATATAAATACACTTATATTGCACAATGCCCTAAGAAGTCCTTGAAACAGTGCTGGGTTTATACCTAACTCTTAAAGTGACTATGAATGTAAACCAAATTTAAAAATAAAAAAGCTCAAGAAATATAAGATAGAATATTGTATTAAATTAGAACTCTTGATGCACTGTTATATTTATTTAAAATGTAGATTTTTACATATGGAGATATTAGAAAGTTTGTAGAACACTTTAGGGAATTCTCTTTCTAAATGCTCCTGAAATTTTTATGGATGGTTTAATTCTTATTGTTTGTATAATGAGACTTCCCACTACTTTTTCTTGAAAAGTAATCCATATATCATGGTTCTTGCAATCTGCAAAATTTTACATCACAAGAATTTCTTACAATCAATTTGTATTACTATATATATTATATGTTCTCTCATCCTTAAATTAATTAAGCAAATAGTGAACATTTTAAATTTGAATACTTTCTTTGCTTTTTCATATCTTCTTAATATTTTCATTATCCATTTTTCACGTGTCACTAGTACAGAATTTTGTTATTATCCTTTAAGATTTCTGTGAAAACTACAGATGAAAAATTATTTGTTAATGAATTCTCTTGACATTATAATTTAATAAGAATAGTGAAGGCAGTTTTTATAATGGGAAATTGGAACATAACAGGCTTAAATGATTTACCCAGTTAAAAAAAATCCTTAACAAAACTTGATCAAGGCTCGTAGATATTTAACATCAAATTTTAGTATCGACTGAAATCATAAGATTATCACATAACATTTATTCACCTTCTAAAATTCCAAATTTAGTAGTACAAAACTCACACATGAAAATGACAATCAAATCATGTCTTAGTGGATAATTTTTGTGCAAACTAGATCAACTGCAGGTCAAATATGGAGACATTTACAGGTTCTATGAAGGTGAAGATGTAATAAAGCAGTGGTTCTCATAATTTTTGTTTTTGGGAACCTTTTATACTCTTGAAATTTCTCGAGGACCTCAAAGAGGTCTTGTGTCTGTGGGTTATATCTATCGATATTTATTGTATTAAAAACTAAAAAATGATTATTTTTAATTTATAATTTATTAAATATAATAATAAATCCATTATATATTAACATAAATAACCAAATTTTATGAAAAAGAAATACATTTTCTAAAACAAAAGAAACCAGTGAGTAAAAAAGCATTGTTTAAAATTTTTGCAATTTTTAAAATGCCTGACTCAATAGAAGGTAGCTGGTTTCTGACATCTGTGCCTGAATTTCAATATGTGCTGATATGTTTTCTAGTTGTAATATATCTATATAATCTGGCTTCACATAGACACATAGTAGGAAAAGGAAGGCGTATTTTAATACCTTTTAAAAAAATTATAAAAAAGTTCCATTTGATACTGTACCAAGGCCTAACAACTGGTAATTTCTTAAAGGTTTGTTGCAGTGTGGAATCCAAATCATAAATATCAAGGAAATTTTTGTATTATTCTACATTTTTCTCACATTTTGACTGGATCACTTACTCACCAAAATTTTGGAACATTTTGCATTGTCATTTCATTATTTTAACTTTATGCAATGCAATATCATTAGTTTGTCATTTGGAAAATAGAAGTTCATTGAGTTATGCAGATCTTCCATATTTTGACACAATTTATTAAGTAGTATCAAAAAATCACAATTGTTGGGCTTCCCTGGTGGCGCAGTGGTTGAGAATCTGCCTGCCACTGCAGGGGACATGGGTTCGAGCCCTGGTCTGGGAAGATCCCACATGCCGCGGAGCAACTAGGCCCGTGAGCCACAACTACTGAGCCTGCGCGTCTGGAGCCTGTGCTCTGCAACAAGAGAGGCCATGACAGTGAGAGGCCCGCGCACCGCGATGAAGAGTGGCCCCCACTTGCCACAACTAGAGAAAGCCCTTGCACAGAAACGAAGACCCAACACAGCCAAAAATTAAAAAAATAAATTAATTAATTAAAAAAAAAAGATGTAGCATTGTTTAAAAAAAAAATCACAATTGTTATTATCACGATTGTTCTCATGAAAGAGAATCTAAGTATTGGAAAACTATCTCGTGTTGACACAAGTTTCCCCCAAATCTAATGTTCTCTTGAAAGCCTGAATCTTACTGTTGTCCATAAATATCATAATTTGTTTTTCACAATAGGCAGACTCATTTCTTTTTTTTTTTTTTTTCAGAAAATATCAGTCAAATACCCAAGTCTGAATAATCAAAGTTTGTCTGCCAGTTGTTTTCTCAAGTAAAAACGGTGTTCCTTAAAAAAATGGCTAATTCAGATCACAAGTCTGATAACCACACACTTTTCTACAAAACAACCATCATCCTTATACATTTATCAGAAGTGCTTTACGTCTACATGCCCTTTTGTCACACAGAATATTGAAAAAACCATTTACTCAAGGGTTGTGGTTAAATACACTTAGTAATTTTTCTTTTTCAACAAGGATAGTCTTAAATTGAACTATTTTTCTTTTACAGCAAGTTCCTGACAGTGAAGAAAATGTTACAAGTGGTTTGGGGCCACTACCTTGATTTGTACTAAGCCACCGATAGTTTTATGCACCATTGTTTTTGCACCGTCAGTGGAGATGTTTACAGAGTAGAAAAGACAACCTGTTACTATTACTATAAAAATAGCTTTGAGCTTGTGGACATCTTGACAAAGATCTCTAGGCCCATCAGTCCTGGGCAAATCCCACTTTAAGAAACTCTTTAGTAAATAAAGGTGTTATAATATGTACTTAGGTTGTATACTAACAGTGATAAAGTTATTGTACTTCATAACATAGGGCAATTTTTAAGAGGCTAGGAGAAGGTAAAGTTCAGGTCTATTAAGTCCTTCTCACATACACATACAAACTTTACAACAATCTAGGGCTCTGTGAGACCACTATCATGACCTCTAATTCCCAAGACAGGTTTTTGACATAATATTTCTTAACTTTATTAATTGCATAGTAAGTACACCTAAGGCTACAGAATAAAGCAACAGGTGTTCTCCATTAATTATTCTATTTATGTTCTTTCATTTCAAATATTAAACTATGGGATTTACAAGTATGTCAATCCATCTCATGATAGGGAGCATAGAAAAGAGAAAGAGGGGTGTCAAAGCTTAGAAAGAGAGATGTTTCATTCTGGAAGCAAACAGAAGGAAATGGATCAGTAGATGTAGAATTTCATCTCTTTCATCACAAATTTGCCTTAGGCTGACTTTGTTTATCTTTAATTCTAAAATCAGACAAGTGTAACAGTACACAGAGATTTGTTTGTTTTGTACATGTGCGACTTACTGGAAACATAGATAGATGCTCAGCAAGGCATAAAATTTATCTGAAATAAATTGGGAAGGTATAATCACATTTTATCTCCAAAAAAAATAACAAATTGAAATACCTTTATTCCCTGTTTAAATATAAAACAAATTTGTTAGTTATATTTAAATATTTATAATATCATTATCAACATCCTTAGACATAGACTTAGGAAGCAACAATGGCTTGTAAAATTATACAGGGGAAAATTCTCTACTAGGCACATTTATTTAGACTATGCAACATCTGAGGTGATAAATCTCAGTTGATAATATCTTTCATTGTCAGACAAGTAGTCCTAGCACTTTCACTCCTATGGTCCCAAAGTAGAGCTTCATTCCAGACCCACAAGGCCCCACAATGTAATATTTTGTCTCAGTGCTACTCAACGCAATTCCATTTTAATTCATATTCATTCAAATGGAAGAAATTCCTGAGGGGAAGAGAATAGGCCATATGCCAAATATTAAGATTTAATTAATAAATAATCATGATGTTGACAGAATACATACACACATAGTGATATTTAATATTTTCACATTGCTATTAGTTCATAATAGATTTATTCCTTCTGTACACAAGTCTTGATTCTACTGTATCTACTATTTTTAATAATCATTTTCCTCTTGTGACCTATATGCATGTTCCCTCATTTTCCTGTAAAATTAGCTATGTTGGTATAAATAGCTAAGTTTGTAAAAGAGGCAAAGAATTTTAAATGGAATAATTTTTACCTTAGGTATAACCCCATTCTTAGATTATGTTTTCTCAGAGAAGTTAATAAAGGATATTGAAGTTGGCATGATTTGACTGATAAATTGGAGACAAAACTTAAATACATATTATGTCAGTTATCATCAGATGTCTGGAGACATTTGCCAAAATGTTTATGTATTTTTTTTCATTCTATTATCACTGATAAATTCACAATGGTAGTGAAAGAGAGCAATGTTAATTTTTCCAGTTATCCTGTGGGTAAACATAATTTCTGACTCTAACATTAATTGAAAAACATAAAGTTAAAGAGGCTCAAGTTATTCATAGAAGCAGTCGAATTTACCACTATTTTGTTAATGATTTAATTAGAGAAAGTGGAGAATTGTTTTCTAGCAGAGAAAAGGAAAAATAGACAAAATGTACATTTCAATAGATTAATGTTTCAACACTGAAAATTTTCAATATTGAAAACCCATCTTTATCATTTTGCCAGAACAGATTTATTTAATTTTATGGCATGATTGTTACTTAATCTTGACCAGGATTTTTCAAAGTGGAATTTCACAGTCCTTAAATATTTCCCTGAATATCCCACCCACTCAACCCTTTCACAAACACAAACTTCTGTAAAGGTATTGGGTCTGAAACATGAATGATGTAATAGCCATCCATATTACAAAGCTGAAATGAAAGTCAAATAGTATTGTATCGTTTTATCCACATGTCAGTAACATTTATTGTGTGAAATTGGAACACCACCTCATTATAATATTTATAGAAAATATTTTGTGCCTTCTTATTCCTTCTAACTCATTGAATCCCAATAGAAATGCCTAGATCCCTGTACAGCTAATCTTATAAACAATCACCAGATGGTGGGTGATTGCAGTACTTTCAAATTTACCATGAGACTTTTAGCGATATTTCCTATCAAATTTTATGTTTTGGACAGTGGAACTTGTTTATTTCAGTGTTCAAAACAAAAATGCTGTTTCTCGTTTCATATTGTGAAATTTTTCCTAACCACACTATTTTCTGTTAAAATTATGATAGTTTATTTAGTTTACATCCTATTACGATGTTAAAAAATGTTCCACAATATGGGATTTCAAACTATTTTGGCATACCATTTTGAATAGAGTTTATTCAATACATATAGTCAGTAGATATTTTTTGTGCATCTATGTTATGTCAGACACTATGGTTCAGAAAAGGGATACTGAGGTTTTTTCCACTTAAACTTAAGATACTATTTTGAGCCAATTTTGTCCAATTATTGAGACTGTCGCTTCAGGAAGAGTCTGCCTGCTTTTCACAGGATTTTCCTGGAATAAGTCCTCTGCCATATCAGCTTCTGGTGTTAGAAGTAGTAGTGCTATGTGGCAGATGTGTCATCTATTTATTGCTGAGGTACACTCATCTTTCAGCTGCAGGAATAACTTGGTGTCAGCTTTAAATATCCCCTTCTATCGGATTCCATCTGCATTTTATCAAGATAAATTTTTTACTCTTTCAGAGAGGCAGATAGCAACATTTTGTGTCTCAAGTTCATTACTGATGTAAGATTTTCCTTGTTTTATAGTTTTTGATCATTTTACTTAAAAAAAGAAAAGAAGCGATTAAGCTATGTTCACACAGTTGTCCAAAAATTTTATTGAAATTTATCCTGGAGCATTGACACATTTATACAGATCCAGACAAAGGCATCCCAAATACAAGCAAAGTAATACAGGAGTCTGCATGGCCTGTATTCTAGAGCCAATATTCTGTTTAGCCTTCAGAATAGTCTGATAGAACCAAGAGGGTAAACATTGCAAAGGAAGGTTCCTGAAGTATCTGATGGCAATCATACTTCCATAACTGGGTGTGTTAATAGAATTTAAAGATCAGAGAGGATACTTTCTAAGTTGTAATTTTTTAGTAATATGCAGAACCATTTTCATACAATTAAGTAATTTTTTATCATTTTCTTACAGTAAAGGAACATGTGTCCCTTGTTACTGTTGAGTTCTTTGCACTGAACATATGTCATCACCTCACCATCATCCTTACAACTGTGAAGATTTCTACAGCAACCATTTTATTTTTATGGAGATTGTCTTTATTCCTTCCTGGGCTAAAGCCAAGTGAAATAATAAGAGAAATTATTGAAATAACTGTCCAGTTTAGCTGCTCCAACATAGCACATCTAGGCCTTAAGGAATAAATGCAAGTTGATTTAAAACTATGGTTTCTGACATAGGAAAGAAAAGGGGTAGAGAGTGGAATTTGGTACCCCCGTCCTCCAAATCTCAATGACAGAAAAGTCAAAGAATCTATAAAGACTCTAGAGCTTACCTTTAATTGACCCCAAGAGTTATTTACTCTGAAACACTTTATAGTAATCACTTGCTGAATTATTTGTTTTGTGTTAGAACAAAACTTATGAAAATGGATATGATATAGCTAGATGTTAATTTTTAAAGTATGAGGGCACTATATAAATGCAAGAGGAATAAAATGTGCACCTAGAACTTGTGATAATCCAACTTGAAACTTGGATTTTGAGCCTTGGTGCTTATAGAATCCCAGAAAATCTTTTAAAAATATAGATAGAAAATATTCCACTGGAAATTTATGGATTGTCTTAAAAATCTATGATGATTCCTGACAGTAATGTTGTACTTTTCTGTCTTCTCAATAAACTTTTAGAAATTTGGAATGGTATAATAGATATTAATATCACATTTATCCAATGGCTTTTAAAAACTGTAAAAAAAAGAAAAAAAAAAAAAAAAAGAGTTTGGGGACTTCCCCAGTGGTGCAATCGTTAAGACTCTGTGCTTCCACTGCAGGGGCGTGGGTTTGATTGCTGGCTGGGGAACTAAGATCCCACATGCCACGTGGCACAGCCAAAAAGTAAATAAATGGATAAATAAATAAGTAGAATAAAAAAATAAAAGTAAAAACTGTTAAAAAAAAATCCTTGTTGCCAGTGTTTAAAACTAAAGAGATAAATACATATAATAGGAGAATGTAGGCAAACATCAAATGCTTGTATTTTAATATCTCATCCCTTTCACTGCTATTTTCTGTTAATTGTATATGCCTGCTAGTCCCTATCATTCCTTTACTGAGAATTTTGGTTTTCTAGGTAGATAATTGATGCTGATATGATGCTGAGCAGTATCATTACTCTCTGTACATTTTGGAGTCATCCCAATATTCTTGAACTAAGGATTAAAAAGGGACTTATTATATACAGACTGGTTTACTTAATATGCTACATTTTCTTTTTTTTAATTAATTAATTAATCTTTGGCTGCATTGGGTCTTCATTGCTGCGTGCAGGTTTTCTCTAGTTGCAGCGAGTGGGGCTTCTCTTCGTTGCAATGCGCAGGCTTCTCATTGCGGTGGCTTCTCTTGTTGCGGAGCACGGGCTCTGGGTGCACGGGCTCAGTAGTTGTGGCTCATGGGCTCTAGAGCGCAGGCTCAGTAGTTATGGTGCATGGGCTTAGTTTCTCCGCGGCATGTGGGATCTTCCCGGACCAGGGCTCGAACCTGTGTCCCCTGCATTGGCAGGCGGATTCTTAACCACTGCACCACCAGGGAAGTCCAGTATGCTACATTTTCTTAATTGAGCCATTCAAGAAGTAACTGTAGTAGTGATGTTTGACTTGTGCCTGATTTGTTATAGTTAATTTTTAAAGAACAAACAAAAAGCCTACACCTACTAAACGGATCCTGCTCTAAACCTGCTGGATGGAATCTACAATAATGCCAAGGCTTATTTTAGGAATAAACTTAGAATGGCGTAACTTCTGCGATTGCTAGTGACCTTGGAAATGGACAAGTCTCTAAGTAAGAACATAGCATACTCTGGGGTTGTTACCACTAATGTGCACCTCATGGGAAGCAGGAACCTAACCCAAATCTCCAGAACCATTTTGAAGGGTGAGGAAGGACTTATTCTATGCAAATAGAAAAGGTAATTTCTCAACAAACCTAATGAAATCAAAATCCTCAGCCCAATTAGGTGGTATCATTATCAGCAGGATGGATACCATGGGGACTGGAGTCAAGAAAGATTCCCTCTGACTGACAAAACTGTCAGAATTCCTGTTATGTAGAGCCATCTTCATGTGGCTGAATTCTTACCTAGTTTTGCTCCAGTACAGGAATTAGTATCCTCTTATCATGTCTGCTGGTATCTCTCTAATAATCCTTTCCTCACGACTACTGTACAGTGATGCACTCTCATTTCTTCTAATCATTTATATATTCTCTCTCTTTATAACTTTAGCTAACTTTTACCACTCATGGCCTCAGATCAGCTTCAAGTCTCCTACGTATGCATATTTTAGCATCAATATCCACTGCTAATAAACTCATCCAATTTAATGTTTTCCCACTCACATTTTTGAAAAAGAAAATTTAATTTTACCAGATTCTCTTTCCTCAACAAGTCATTACATATATCCCAGTGTACTGCATATTTTCCTAGTATATTGTCAGAAGTGGCTTCTCCAAAGTTTTATACTGATTCCAAGTTTAATATGCTGGAAATAAAAATCATACATGCTAGCAGGAAAATTCCAGTGAAAAAGGCTGCAATAAGATTGGGTATTATGCATGGCATATCTAATTTATTTAGATAACTTATAGGAAAGAATGGGAAATATTCCTGTGATGATATATTGAGGCCAAAGAGCCAAAGACTTTGAATGTCATACTAAATTAGTATGGCTTTACTTGATAATCAAATTTGTGAGTCTAACATTATTGTAGTAAGAATTGTGCCTTAGAAAAATTAACCTGGTAATAGAGGTGATGGAAAGAAACTGAGGATAGAGAAATCCAGGTAGCACACATCCAAGAGAGGAAATAAAGTATTGAATTAGGTAGTTATTGGATTAGAAAGTTGTAAACTAAGAAGTTACATTGATCTCATAAATGTGGCAGTAGGTTGGCTTGAGAGAGTAATCTGTAAAATTTGCTTTATGTGTCTCTTGTTCATTCTTTATCTGTGTCTGCTTCGCCTCTAGGATATTTCTGCATTTTCTGCTGATTCACACACCATTCTAAATTAGCCACTTCCCTATTTTAACAACGCCACTGATATTCAGACAAAAGTCTAATAACCAAGCATCGAATTCATCCAGATTTACTGATAAAGGCATGTTCCCAAACATGTATATGAATACACTGATGTATAAGAAAATTTCTTTTTAGAGGAGTGCAAATATCAAATCAAAACTCAGTCATAGCCCTACTTTTCTTGTCAAAACACTTGACCTCTCTAGCCATGATTGAAAACTGATGATCCTACTCTTATCTTCAAATTAGCAGTACCTTTAACATGACAGCAATACCCATGCCACAATGAATGATTACTTGGGGATGCAATTCATTGTTTAAATGTATGATGCTACTTTGGGTTCATTTTAATCTTTTCTGAGTTTATCTTGCCAATTAACAACTTCACCCTATCTTTCAAAGTAGTTTAAAAATTTTATCTTACATAAGAAAGATGTTTGCAAAAAATCCAATATCATGTTCTAAATCTTGGTGAACATTTTGTTGAATGTCATGGATGACATTCTCACATCCCTGTGATCTTAGTTCATGAAGTAAAAAGCCAGAGCAGAGTGCTTTATCAGCTAATCTTCACATTTTACTTTCACACCCATGGGGGACATTCTCATTTTAGCTGAGAACTGTAAATTTTTATAATCACCGTGTGATATCTAGTACTTGCAGTTTGCTGGCCACTTTGTCAGCTGTGTTGACATTTGATAGCCAGGATATACATAAAAGGACTTTTCAGGAGATTGGTAATTTTTTCCTATTGACTTGAAGCAACACGGTGGTAGGACACTCAAATTCTGCAAAGCAAGCAGACCAAGCCCTGTCAAGAGCAGTTCCATTGCAATCAATTACACTTGTCAACAAGGACATGAGAGTATGACCCGTGCATGGTAAACAATGCACATCATTTTCAGAGAAACATTGTGTTAAACAGGGTCCATGAAAACTGGAGCTCTCAAAATGTTTTGCATTTTCTTTCATGAATTCTGTAATACCAAATCAGACTTTTCCCTGTGCATTCTGGAATAATTTGCCCTCTTTGATACCAAAGTAGAAAGAGAATGTCTCTCTCAGTCAACTTCCAAGTTTTATCTCAACAGGTATTCTCACACTGACTGTGTACTATTTATATTTAGGCATTGTTTATAGATGAAGTATGAGGAGAGACACAAATCTAATTCCTGCCCTTAAAAATGAAATTATTTTCTCCCAGTCTCTCAAATATCTGTCATCCTCTTAACAAAGTTTTTCATGGACCAAATTTTGTAATTTTCATGAGATTAGATTTATGAACTTTTATTTGCATGAATAATACTTTTAATATCAAGTGTAAGAGTTTTTTGTCTACTCTAGGTCCTAAAGATTTTCTCCTGTGTTTTTCTTTACCAAACATTAGATTTAGACTTACGTTTAACTTCAAAAACCATTTTGAATTAATTTTAGTATAAAGTGTGAGATTTAGGTCAAGGTCCATTTTTTTTTTTACTATAGATGTCCAATTGCTCCAGCACAATATGTTGAAAAGTTCATCCCTTCTCCATTAAATTGTTTTTGCA
Source organism: Balaenoptera ricei (assembly GCF_028023285.1). Classification (NCBI taxonomy): domain Eukaryota; kingdom Metazoa; phylum Chordata; class Mammalia; order Artiodactyla; family Balaenopteridae; genus Balaenoptera; species Balaenoptera ricei. Next base: position 24,533,884 of record NC_082655.1, read on the forward strand.
CACTTGTCAACTGGGCATATTTTTATGACTCTTGCTGGGTTCTCTCTTCTGTTCTATTGTTCTATGTATCTATCACTCTGTAAGTACCACACTGTCTTGATTTGTATTCTAGAATATTTAAATAACTCTCCAAACCCAAAATTTAATAAAAACAACTGTCCAAAAAGATGAGAAAAAACATATGAACATACAGTGCATTGAAGAGAATACACAGATGACAAATAAGCACTTGCAAAGATGTTCAACACCATTAGTCATTATGAAAATGTTAACTAAAACTTTGATCCAATGCAAATTAAAACCATACAAGTCAGAATGGCTAAAATATTTTAAAATGGTGACAACTCTAATGATGGCAAGGACGCAGAGAAACCCGAATACTCATACACTGCTGATGAGAATGTAAAATATTATAGACGCAGTTAAAAAGAATGTGGTGGTTTATTAAAAAAATCTAACACTAAACTTATTATATGAGCTAGTAATTGAGCTCTCAGTCATTTATCCCAGAGAAATGAAAACTTATGTTTGCACATATTTGTACACTGATGCTCATAGAAGCTTGTAACTTGTAACAGCCCCAAACTGGAAATTATCCAAGTGTTCAATGGGTGAATGGTTACACAAACCATGGTACAGGTGTACCATGGAATACTACTCAACAATAAAAAAGAACAAACTAATGATACACGCACAACTTGGACGAACATCGAGGGGGTAACACTGCATTAAAAAAAGCCAGTCTCAAAAGGATGCACACTGTATAATTCTACTAGAAATAACAAGTTTATAGAGATGATGAACAGATTGATGTTTGCCAGGGTTGTAGGAATTCAGGCTGGAGAGGTGTGGAGATGATGCATGTGTGTGGCTATTAAGGAATGGCACCAGGGAGCCTCATGGTAATGGTACACTTCCGTGTCTTGTGGTTTAGTTACTTAAATCTGCACACGTAATTTTATTGCATAGAAACACACACACTTGCACACACAAAATTCAGTACGTGCATTACTAACTGGTGAAATCTGTTTATTATACCAATATCAATTTCCTGGTTATGATACCGCATTATAGTTATGTATGATGTTAATATTGGGTGAGGCTAGGTAAATGGTGCACAGGACCTCCCTGTACATTTCTTTACAATGTCCTATGAACCTATAATTACTTCTAAATAAAATTTTAAAAATACTAGAATGATAAATCCCATGCATTAGTTCAAGAACAGGCAAAACTAATCTATGTTTATGTAAGTCATAAGTTGATGTCCCTGTAGGAGGGGAAGTGAGTTATATAACTGGGAAGGTGTACAGGCGAATCCATCGGGCTGCTGGAAGTGACATATCTTGATATGAGTGCTCGTTTTATTGGAGTAAACGAGGAAAAATTCATTTAGTTGTACACTTAAGATGAATATACTTCATTTACTTTTTTCTGTGTAATTATCTTAATAAACAGAAAACGAACTGTTTAATTAAAGAGATGCGACTAAAAGTAAATAGATACATAGCAAAGCAAAGAATAGTGGTAGAGGTAATACATACTAAACTAGCTCTATGAAAGTAACAAGAAAGAAAAGACTTATGGGCACAGAGATCATGGAAAAGATAAGATTTGTCCTGTGCTTGAAAAATGTTGTAGGATTTTACAGGAAGAGAAAAAAGTTGTGGAAGGACTTTAAAAATATGCGACAGAGACCTTGGACTGGGCTAAAAGTGAAGACCATGATCTCAAAAGTCAGTTATAAGTGACAGTGTGGATAATGATGATGAGGACGACAATAAAGACAACAATGATGGCGCTGATAGTTATTAGCTAATATTTATAAGAAGTATTCAGTCTAACATTCAGTAAGTACTTCATGTGATTATCTCATTCAATCCTCAAAACAGTAATATACCATTTTACAGAACAGATTACTGCCTACTGAATGGGACTTAATCTCAGTGTAATAGAAAAGCTCTAGCTGAACTTTGTATGAGGAGGATTTGTTATTTTCTCTGAAATGACACAACATTTATGCTAGAAGGAATAGGAATACACAAAGAGGAGTTGGTGATGAAAAGTGATTACGCAGAGCATTGTGTCTGAACATTTTAAAGAAGTGTTGTTGTTTATAACGCTGACTGCGCCTCTTTTAGAATACTACCCAAAGGATTAGGGACCAGGTTTAGCATTAGTAACAAATTAGGAGGTGTAGGGGGATCCAGTACACTACTGATTGTCAGTCTTATTGGTCACAAATTGTTTTACTGGAATTTGTAATATTTGAAGTTGATGAAAATTTGTATCTGAAAGGAAGACGAGACCAATGTTCACCTTAGGGTTATGGAACACAACAAGTCACATGACACAAAGGACTAATATTACCTAAATCCTAATTTTACCTAGTTTTGGTAAAATTTTATGATTGCATGGAGGATAAAGATAATGTTTTACTGGTCCTCATACACATTTATTTAAAAAGGTAGTATCAAGATCAGTAAAAAAAAAAAAAAAAGATAGCTGAATTCAAACATTAAGGGGAATAACTACAAAATCACATTGCAAAAGGGTGGATATATAGGGAGGGGAAATTGTAGCCAATTTTTTAAACAAGCTAACCCACATGGGAATGAAAGACTGGGCTTAATGTCAAAGTGAAAAAAAATGTTGAAAATTAAGAATCAAAGATTATTACTATAATGTTTAGGTTAAATACAAAATTGCTAAAACAATGATACATAAAAATATAATGGCTCACATAACATTGATATCAATATACTTCTTTTTTTCATCACAGTGCATCAAGAGCAAGTTCTTCCACAAGTTCATCAATGGACTCGGTCTAGTTAGACAATTCTATCATCCTCTCTGGAGCTAAAGAGGCTATTCTCGCTAGCACTTCACAACCAGCAGGAAGCAAAGGAGAAAGTCTAGGATAAGCAGGTTGTCTTTAAACGTATGGCATGAAACTGTACCCATTACTTTTAAAATAAATCCTATTGGCCCAACCTCAGTCACATGACCCAAATTTACTGTATATGGCCATAAAATGCTGCAAGGAATGCTGCGAAATGTGCGTCCTGGCTGAGCATTCAAGCGTCCAGGCAAAACTCAAGGAATTTTTTTTTTTAATGGCAAGAATGCATATTGTGGCTATTAGTAGGGTCCATGCAAATGACATTTGTTACTAAAGCTAAAAGGATCCCAAAGTTTGGTTTAGTTTGGAGAAACAGTCTTCAAAATTTTTTGTGGATTAGTGATATCCTGAGATTGCTGATACATACGCAAAAGATCCCAGGGTAAGATATTTGGGAAATACTGGTATAAAGAAAAAAATATACATTTTTTTCTGCATGTTTCCTTTAAGGATTTAGTCTACTATTGTGCAACGTAACCTTTCTAGAGAGTGATATTGCGGCAGTATTTTCTTGAGAAAAAATTTTGTAGGAGCATTAAAAAAATACTGTTTAAAAAAAATATTAGGAAATATTGCAATAAATTTATTTTACTTTAATAATGTCCAAATAACAATGACTTATTTGTTCCTATATTCATATCATACCTTAGTACTGGACATATGGTGGAGAAACTGCTCTTTCAATCATTCAACATTACATTTTAGTTAGGTGAAATCTGTACAAATGCACTAACCTTTATGGAAGTATGAAAGTATTTGAATTTTCAAACCTATTATGCAACACTAGACTTTCACAAGGATTGAAATATATTTATTATCATTGTTGTGTTATTATTATTATTATTATTTTCTGTGGTGTGATCAACACCTTAAATGGTGCCTAGTACCTAGAGAGCACTCAATAAGTATTTGTGACGTAAATTAATGCCATAGGAATTAGCCCTAAAAGACATATCATAGGCTACACTTATAAGCGTTAATAATTTCTTAATTAGTTGCAAATGCTGTTTCAATAAATCAGAAGAAACGTGTATCCACACAAGGTTTATTGAATTGTGTCTCTAAGTTGTTATGGCTCAGATATCTAGAGTTCCAGGTATTTTATGTACCCTCTTCATTCTTCTTAAACAGTATTTATTATGGGATTTAAACAACAATATAGAACTCTTTTTACAAAACAATGAAGAAATTAAATGCCATGTTTTCAACAAGGGAATATTGATTTGAGTAGGTCGTAGCCAAGTTATAGAAGTATTTCTCAAGTTTGTAGCCTTTTATTAACTGCAACAAAAGCCAGGAAGACCCAGGCACTTCACTGAAAAATGGGCTTTTCTAAATTCAAAAGAATTTGGTGTTTATAAGGTCCCTTATAATACATTTGAATAAATTAACTACCTGATTAGACTTCAAAAAGAGTTACCTCATTTTGGCCTTGATCTATTCATCCTGACTCATGTTGAGTGTCTCATAATTTGGCCTTTACTATCTTACATATGGATGGATAGTCATCTGAATATTTCTGACCAGGCCATTGTAAATTTAAGATGTTTCCATCCAATTTTTTTTTTAAGATATTTTGCTCTTACTCCTTTATTAGAATAGGTCTCTTTGCTGCCAGAAAATTTCCGTGTCTTTCACTTCTCTTCTTACTCCAAAGTGAATCAAAGGAGAGGCTTTGGTTTTAGGGTTTTTGGTAGAAAAGAAAAGAGATGGAAAGGAGGGAAGAAAGGAAATTTCCTGTGTTTATCACCTATCTACATTTCAAGCAATATTATATCAAATGTTTTTATCAATACATATAAATAGTAAAACTATAAAATTTAGAAACAAAGACTGAAAAAACCCATATATGTGTCAGTTTGAGAACTGCCCTTAAGGGCCATGGAGAAATAGTATAGAAGACTAGAAAAAAGGAACAAAGAGTTACCTGTCATATTTATTCTTTTAGTAAGAAAAAGAAGTCGCAAGTAAAATGACCAAATGAATATTTGGCCATCTAGATGATGAACTGTTAAGAAAATTAGTTTCTATTTCTTTATGCATTTTAAACCTTCATTTCCTAAACATATTAAAATTACAAAAGCAAAATCTATTTCTGCATGTATTTAAATTTACAAAAATCTGAGAAAAAAAACCTAACAAAGCCTATTAACACTTTGTGCTTAATTAGTTTAAAATCTTAATATTTTATTCATCTTATTTTATTTAAAAAAATATGAAATACCACTTCTGTGATTATTGCTTCTTCCTGTGATACCACTACTAAGATACTATCCCGACACAGATGTCATGACTGCATTTCCAGGCTTTGTTTCATCTCTTTTTCTGTTTTTTGTTCTTCTCCCAGATATATATTCCCCCTTCTGCAATAGAAGTATAATCACTGGAACTTGGTAACTTTCTGAAATTTTTCTTTTGTCAGCACTACCCCCATCATTATGAAAAATGTGCTTGTTTTGTTCGAAAATATGCTAGAAAGTTATATGCCTTTGCTCACGACATTACTTCCACTTAGAATGTGGAAGGGAGTCCCTCCATTTTTTGCTTAAATCCCATTTCAGAGTCAGCCTTCTCCCAAAAGTCTACTCTGATAACTCATCAATTCCACTTCTGTCCATTGTACCCTGTACAAATTCCTACTGCTGCTAAGACATGGCTGCATTAGAGAGATCGCTGTGACCTGAAAACTATAAACTATACTCATAGAAGCCAAAACCCTAAAAGTTGAGTCCCACTTTATATACTATGCAACAAATGATAAAAGCAGATACTTAAATATATAGAGATGTATATTTCTAGTCTGGTCTGTGCTACTTAAAAGATGAGAAATTTGGAAGAGTTACTCAAACTTCATAAACAGTGATATCTTCATATACAAAACTGAGGTAAGATAATATACTTTATAGAATTGCTCTAAGGATTAAACCATATAAAGAATGGGGTATGCCTATCATATTTCTGCCTCCTGGACATGCTTGGTAAATAGAAATTACCTTTCTTCATTGTCAGTAACATTTTCTACCACTATGCCCGCCAGACAGAGATCTCCTCTTAGAAATACCTCATCATTGTCCAAGGGTCTGGTACCGAAACATGCAGAAAAAAAAGTTATATGTTTTATTTCTCAAAATGTGAAGACTTAGGTTAAAGAGTATTACAGAATGAATGTTTGTGTCCCTCCAAAATTCTTATGTTGAATTTAAATTTCCAAGGTGGTGGTATTTAGTGGTGAGGTCTTTAGGAGGTAATTAGGTTTAGATGAGGTCATAAGGTGGGGCTCCCATGAGGGTATTAGTTCCTTTATAAAAAGAGAAGAGAGGCCAGAGGTCTCTCTATATAAATCTGCAATGTGAGGACACAACCAAAAGGTAGCCATCTGCAGGTCAACAAGTGTGTCCTCATCAGGAACAAAATCAGCTGGTACCTTGATTTTAGGTGTTAGTTAAGTCACCCAGTCTATGATGTTCCGTTATAGCAGCCTGAGCTGATTATGACAAAGAGGGAATGACCCCTTAGAGAAAGTACCCATACTGTTCTCAGAAGACCTCTTAAAATTTGTATCAGCCTAGGCATTGATGCAAGTATAAAAGAAAAATTAAACAGACTCTGAAATCAGGGCTTATCTGATTGGAAGAGGGTGTATGTATACAAGTAACACTAGGGAATGAAAGAAGAGGAAATAGGATTTTGAGGAACGTTTATCCATGAAGCACAATGACATTGCTTTTAAATCTCTGAGCAATTGCAAGATCAGTGGCTGAGAATCTCTTTCAGTATGAGGAGGGAGAGAAAAACAACAGAAGGGGTTTTCTCTGAAATCCCACTGCAATGGCAGGTCATTTTGTTTGTTTGTTTTTAATGCTCAATGTTCAGTGGCCCTCTCACAGTCTGCAATAGGACAGATGTTAATACTGTGGACTTTACTATTTTTCACTTTTTTATACAGCACAGAACTTGGTCTGAGAATTCCTAAATCCAAACGATGAGCCTTATTTACTTACATAGGAGAGCTAGTGTCAGTTTTCTGGCAAGTAAAAAATAGGTTACAATGTTTACTTCAACAGTAGTGCTATACTGATAAAATGATAGATTTGAAAGGTCATTGTGAACTGTAAGGTTACATAATTATGCATGGTTATGATTATTATTAAGGTGTCATCTTAGGTCAAGGCTAAGACACAGGTTACTAAATAGTGTAGGAGACAGTTGCTCAAATTGTTAGTCCTGAAGCTTCCTTTTGCTCTGTATTTAATGTCACCCCCTTCTTTTCAGATAAACATAGATATAAGAAACTATGACTTTTTATAATTATTTTCATGAAGTCACATTAATATCCCTTTGCATCTATTTCAGAAAAGTGAACTGTACATTTTTGTAAGAAATAAGACAAGTACATTTTCAAAATTCCTGTGAAAGATCTTTGTTCCGACAAAACCAGATATAAACATACCTATTAATTAATCATATGAGATGGACTTTATTTCTAACTCTCTATGCCCTAGCAGAGCTGGTAGGAAGTCTAGGATACCACCCACTTCTCCAAAAGGTACCAAAGGAGACCCTTTGGGTCTGCCACCAAAAATATGTCAGCAATCTGGACCTGCTCAGACATCCAGGGAGAAAAAAAAAAATCTCATAAGAAGAATTTTGAGAACTCTGATAAAATGTAAATTTTGTATAGTATTGTTTTGTGTAAAACACAACAAGACAATAAAATTACCCTTTCAATGGTAAAGACCATTATGTGTTCTAAAACTTCTCATTTCTTATCTTGGAAAAAACTAAATCTATGCCCATTGCTTTTTACACCAATGTATTACTTATCTTACATTAGACTAGCGAATGTATGTTTCACATTAAAAAATAATTCATGGTAATTACATTATATATCATGGTAGTGCAGTCTATTTATAATAATGAATAAAATAAGTACCCACTGTCTAATCCAAATGTGTAATCAACACATCATTTTTGAACAAAATTTTCTCTGAACTTCAAATACTTGTACTTTTATTTTGCAATTCACTAGTGTGAAGAAGCTTTTAGAGGTAAAATTCCATTATGATGAAATGCAGTACTTCCACGCCGTTTTGCTGTTATAAGCTTATCTTATAATGCATCTTTTATTTGGTATCAAATTTCCAGTCAGCAGAATTACAGTAAAACTTGAATTGATGCCCAGTCTCTCTAAATCATTAGAATAGAAAAAAAAAAAAAAAATGCTTTGAACTCAGGGGAGGAAAAAGGGAAATATTAACTGCCATCCCTATTCAGTGAACTGGAGAGAGAATTCTCTTCTCGCCAGTGGTTCCTTCTCATTCCCCTTCCGTCTTTTCCTATTTCCCCCTTTCTCCTCTTACCGCTTTCTCTTCCTCTCTCTTTTGGAAGGACCCTAAACATTTAGTTTGTGTGGATGGTTTAAGCTTGTAGGAGGCCTTTGGGTGATGAACTGGAAATATTTGAGTTTCAAGGGTATATAATTTGAATTTGGGTAACGGACAGTTAAGAAATTGTTAATGAAATCTTTGCTTCAACTTTTTTTGTCTCAAATTTTCTGAGCTTGGACCCACTGGGCTTACTCTGGTAATGCAAATTATACTTATATTTGGTTTTGAAAATGGCTGTTGCTGGGTTAGGACCATAGGAATCATCCACAATGTAATTTGATTCATCACTGAGGGTTCAATTCAATCACATTATTGGAGTTTACTCAGTATTGGCCATCTGCCCATGGTAGAAATAACATGGTTAAAAAGAACATTTCTTTGTAATGATGTTTGCTACAAATGGGTTTAAGAAAGGAAGTGCACTCTTAATTATTTATGTGCTTGTTCAATACTTGGTTGCTCCTTATGTCCTTTATGACAGGGATCATACATCTAAAACTATGATAAGCTAAATGAAGTGATTAAGCAGTTTGATATTTGTTTATAGTGTTGTTGAAGATAATGATAATGGATATAATGATAATAACAGTGATAATGATGATGATGACAACAATAAAGATAAATGGCAAACTCAGGAGGGAGAACTCTTTCCTCAATGATCAGCTTTATAACTAACAGAAAACATAGCAATATTATATGGTTCTGTCTAGATTTGAAAACCCAGATTCTATGTGTAGATTTCTTACTATTTAGAGTTTGTGTCAGTTTGTCAAATATAATGACTAATCTTTCCAAAATGCCAATTCTGATTTCCTTGGTTTGTGTATTAGTTTCCTAGGGCTGTTCAAACAAAGTACAAATTGGATGGCTTAAAATAAATTTATTCTCTCACAATTCAGGAGGCCAAAATTCTGAAATCAAGGTATCAGCAGGGTTGATTCTTTCTACATGTTCTAGAGAGAATCTGTTTCATGTCTCACTTTTAGCTTCTGATGATTGCTAGCAATCTTGGCTTTCCTTGAATTGCAGACTCATGACTGCAATCTCTGCCTCCATCCCCCCATGGCATTCCCCCTGTGTGTATATTTGTGTCTTCCCACAGTTTTCTTATAAAAACACCAGTCATTGGATTCTGTGCCCACCTGAATCCAATATGATCTAATCTTAGGTATTTACATCTGCAAAGACCCTATTTCAAAATAAGATCATATTCTGAGGTTCCTGGTGGACATGAATTTTGAGGGGACACTATTCAATATGGCATAATTGACTTTTAGATCTTTAAGTCTCCTTTTTGGTGAAACTAGTTATTAATGACTGTTTTAAAGAAAAAGATAATTAAAAAAAGATAATTAATTCTCAATGTTCTAAACTATAATAACTATACTTTACTAATATTATAGTTAATATATGAAAGAGCTGAAAGAATAGTCTTTATTTTGATTGGGTTTGTTATTGTTGCTTTGTCTTATTTTCCATTTTTAAACACAAATTTTTCTTTTTGTCAATCTACTTTCTATTAATTTGGTAGACATTAACAAGCCTATTATGTTCCATTGATATTTCTAGATGATCTGAAACATAGATATAAATTATATATAGTTTATTGTTTTTAAGATCCTTACAATAAAAATGACCCCATTTTCTATGTCTAACAAAATAAATACTACGTTCAACAAAACAGTTTCGGTTAACTGTTTGGTAAAGTGAGGCATTTATATCAATTCCATGACAACTGATAAGTGATGCCAGAACTAGTGATTAAGACTGTAACTTTCAAAAATTCCCAGAATATTCTAAGACCTAAATCTCAAAATACTGGGCTTAGAAAATCAATGCACACCTATGTTCAAGGACATGTGTGTGCACATACATTATTTGTAAAAACAATCAGTTTGGATTTTGTGACTGTACATGTTCATGTGCATGCATCTCTCTGTGGGAGAGAGTACAGCTGAGGGCCATGAGGAACCAGGAGCAATGGAAGAAGCCTCAGGTACCTTCCCAGTCCGATCTCCCACAAAAGCCATATTCTACACAATATCATGGGGACGGTCATTTGGCTGATGAACTGTAGGAGTGAGGTCACTCGCTACCTCATCAGAATAGCACATTCCATTTTAGAGAAAACCCACTGTCAGTATCTTCCCAGCAGCATGCTCCTTGGAAATAGTCACTATATCCTCGGCTCAGCCCTTAAGGATAAGAGAGGCAACTAGGACCTTAGCAGGAAGGGATGAAAATAATTTAAAGCCTAGACGGCTCAAAGATGTGGCAGATGGCAGGAGCATTTCAACTGCCTTAGGAAGTTTCTAGCTTGATCCAGATATTAATAGGAATGAGGTGGCTAAAGGTGGGTTCTACTGCAGAAAATTTCTCAGAAGATTGAGTTGTGGATGCTCCTCTGGACCCCAAGGTCTTCTTTGCTCTTGGGTTTGCAATAAGAAGTACTTCAGAGAGTTAGCTTCAAGATGGCGGAAGAGTAAGACGCAGAGATCACCTTCCTCCCCACAGATACATCAGAAATACATCTACACGTGGAACTGCTCCTATAAAACACCCACTGAATGCTGGCAGAAGACGTCAGACTTCCCAAAAGGCAAGAAATTCTCCATGTACCTGGGTAGGGAAAAAGAAAGAAAAAAGAAAAAACGAGACAAAAGAATAGGGACGTGACCTGCACCAGCGGGAGGGAGCTGTGAAGGAGGAAAGGTTTCCACACACTAGGAAGGCCCTTTGCGGGCGGAGACTGTGGGTGGCAGAGGGGGGAATCTTCAGAGCCATGGAGGAGAGCGCATCCACAGGGGTGTGGAGGGCAAAGCGGAGAGATTCCCGCACAGAGGCTCAGCGCCGAGCAGCACTCACCAGCCCGAGAGGCTTGTCTGCTCACCCGCCGGGGCGGGCGGGGCTGGGAGCTGAGGCTCGGGCTTTGGAGGTCGGATCCCAGGGAGAGGACTGGGGTCGGCGGCATGAACACAGCCTGAAGGGGTTAGCGCACCACAGCTAGCTGAGAGGGAGTCCAGGAAAAAGTCTGGACCTGCCGAACAGGCAAGAGACTTTTTCTTGCCTCTTTGTTTCCTGGTGCACAAGGAGAGGGGATTCAGAGCGCCACCTAAACGAGCTCCAGAGATGGGCGCGAGCCACGGCTATCAGCGCGGACCCCAGAGATGAGCATGAGACGCTAAGGCTGCTGCTGCCACCACCAAGAAGCCTGTGTGCGAGCACAGGTCACTCTCCACACCGCCCCTCCCGGGAGCCGGTGCAGCCCACCACTGCCAGGCTCCCGTGATCCGGGGACAACTTCCCTGGGAGAACGCACGGCACGCCTCAGGCTGGTGCAATGTCATGCCGGCCTCTGCTGCCGCAGGCTCGCCCCGCATCCGTACCCCTCCCTCCCCCCACGCCTGAGTGAGCCAGAGCCCCCGAATCAGCTGCTCCTTTAACCCCATCCTGTCTGAGAGAAGAACAGACGCCCTCAGGCGACCTACACTCAGAGGCGGGTCCAAATCCAAAGCTGAACCCCAGGAGCTGTGCGAACGAAGAAGAGAAAGGGAAATCGCTCCTAGCAGCCTCAGGAGCAGCAAATTAAATCTCCACAATCAGCTTGATATAACCTGCATCTGTGGAATACCTGAATAGACAAGGAATCATACCAAATTGAGGAGGTGGACTTTGGGAACAAAGATATATATTTTTTTCCCTTTTTCTCTTTTTGTGAGGGTGTATGTGTATGCTTCTGTCTGTGATTCTGTCTGTATAGCTTTGCTTTTACCATTTGTCTTAAGGTTCTGTCTGTCGGTTTTTTGTTTGTTTGTTTGTTTTCTAAGTATAGTTTTTAGCACTTGTTATCATTGGTGGATTTGTTTTTTGGTTTGGTTCCTCTCTTCTTTCTTTCTTTTTTTTTATTACTTAAAAAAATTTTTTTAATAATTATTTTTTATTTTAATTATTTTATTTTACTTTATTTTATTTTATCTTTTTCTTTCTTTTTTTTTCTCCCTTTTATTCTGAACCGTGTGAATGACAGGCTCTTGGTGCTCCAGCCAGGCATCAGGGCTGTGCCCCTGAGGTGGGAGAGCCAAGTTCAGGACACTGGTCCACAAGAGACCTCCCAGCTCCACATAATATCAAACAGCAAAAATCTCCCAGAGATCTCCATCTCAATGCCAAGACGAGCTCCACTCAATGACCAGCAAGCTACACTGGTGGGCACCCTATGCCAAACAACTAGCAAGACAGGAACACAACCCCATCCATTAGCAGAGAGGATGCCTAAAATCATAATAAGGTCACAGACACCCCAAAACACACCATCAGATGTGGACCAGCCCACCAGAAAGACAAGATCCAGCCTCCTCCACCAGAACACGGGCACTAGTCCCCTCCACCAGGAAGCCTACACAACCCACTGAACCAACCTTAGCCACTGGGGGCAGACACCAAAAACAACAGGAACTATGAACCTGCAGCCTGCGAAAAGGAGACCCCAAACACAGTAAGTTAAGAAAAATAAGAAGACAGAGAAAACACAGCAGATGAAGGAGCAAGGTAAAAACCCACCAGACCTAACAAATGAAGAGGAAACAGGCAGTCTACCTGAAAAAGAATTCAGAATAGTGATAGTAAAGATGATCCAAAATCTTGGAAATAGAATGGAGAAAATACAAAAAACGTTTAACAAGGATCTAGAAGAACTAAAGAGCAAACAAACAGTGATGAAAAACACAATAAATGAAATAAAAAATTCTCTAGAAGGGATCAATAGCAGAATAACTGAGGCAGAAGAACAGAGAAGTGACCTGGAACATAAAATAGTGGAAATAACTACTGCAGAGCAGAATGAAGAAAAAAGAATGAAAAGAATTGAGGACAGTCTCAGAGACCTCTGGGACAACATTAAACACACCAACATTTGAATTATAGGGGTCCCAGAAGAAGAAGAGAAAAAGAAAGGGACTGAGAAAATATTTAAAGAGATTATAGTTGAAAACTTCCCTAATATGGTTAATCAAGTGCAGGAAGAACAGAGTCCCATGCAGGAGAAATCCAAAGAGAAAAACGCCAAGACACATATTAATCAAACTATCAAAAATTAAATACAAAGAAAAAAATATTAAAAGCAGCAAGGGAAAAACAACAAATAACACACAAGGGAATCCCCATAAGGTTAACAGCTGATCTTTCAGCAGAAACTCTGCAAGCCAGAAGGGAGTGGCAGGATATAATTAAAGTGATGAAGGAGAAAAACCTATAACCAAGATGACTCTAAACAGCAAGGATCTCATTCAGATATGACGGAGAACTTAAAAGCTTTACAGACAAGCAAAAGCTAAGAGAATTCAGCACCACCAAACCAGCTCTACAACAAATGCTAAAGGAACTTCCCTAGGCAGGAAACACAAGAGAAGGAAAAGACCTACAATAACAAACCCAAAACAATTAAGGAAATGGTACTAGGAACATACATGTTGATAATTACCTTAAATGTAAATGGATTAAATGCTCCAACCAAAAGACACAGACTGGCTGAATGGATACAAAAACAAGACCCTTATATATGCTGTCTACAAGAGACCCACTTCAGACCTAGGGACACATACAGACTGAAAGTGAGGGGATGGAAAAAGATATTCCATGCAAATGGAAATCAAAAAAAAGCTGGAGTAACAATACTCATATCAGATAAAATCGACTTTAAAACAAAGAATGTTACAAGAGACAAGGAAGGACACTACATAATGATCAAGAGATCAATCCAAGAAAAAGATATAACAATTATAAATATATATGCAACCAACATAGGAGCAGCTCAATACATAAGGCAAATACTAACAGCCATAAAAGGGGAAATTGACAGTAATACAATCATAGTAGGGGACTTTAACACCCACTTTCACCAATGGACAGATCATCCAAAAAGGAAAAACAAGCTTTAAATGATACATTAAACAAGATGGACTTAATTGATATTTATAGGACATTACATCCAAAAACAACAGAATACACATTCTTCTCAAGTGCTCATGGAACATTCTCCAGGATAGATCATATCTTGGGTCACAAATCAAGCCTTGGTAAATTTAAGAAAATTGAAATCGTATCAAGTATCTTTTCCGACCACAACACTATGAGACTAGGTATCAAATGTGGGAAAAAATCTGTAAATAATACAAACACATGGAGGCTACACAATACACTACTTAATAACCAAGAGATCACTGAAGAAATCAAAGAGGAAATCAAAACATACCAAGAAACAAATGACAATGAAAACACGACGACCCAAAACATATGAGATGCAGCAAAAGCAGTTCTAAGAGGGAAGTTTATAGCAATACAATCCTACCTTAAGAAACAAGAATCATCTCAAATAAACAACCTAACCTTACACCTAAAGCAATTAGAAAAGAAGAACAAAAAAAACCCAAAGTTAACAGAAGGAAAGAAATCATAAAGATCAGATCAGAAATAAATGAAAAAGAAATGAAGGACACGATAGCAAAGATCAATAAAACTAAAAGCTGGTTCTTTGAGAAGATGAACAAAATTGATAAACCATTAGCCAGACTCGTGAAGAAAAAAAGGAAAAGACTCAAATCAGTAGAATTTGAAATGAAAAAGGAGAAGTAGCAACTGACACGGCAGAAATACAAAGGATCATGAGATAAGCAACTATATGCCAATATAATGGACAACCTGGAAGAAATGGACAAATTCGTAGAAATGCACAACCTTCTGAGACTGAACCAGGAAGAAATAGACAACATGAACAGAGCAATCACAAGCACTGAAGTTGAAACTGTGATTAAAAATCTTCCAACAAACAAAAGCCCAGGACCAGATGGCTTCACAGCCGAATTCTATCAAACATTTAGAGAAAAGCTAACACCTATCCTTCTCAAACTCTTCCAAAATATAGCAGAGGGAGGAACACTCCCAAACTCATTCTACAAGGCCACCATCACCCTGATACCAAAAACGGACAAAGATGTCACAAAGAAGGAAAACTACAGGCCAATATCACTGATGAACACAGATGCAAAAATCCTCAACAAAATACTAGCAAACAGAATCCAACAGCACATTAAAAGGATCATACAACATGATCAAGTGGGGTTTATCCCAGGAATGCAAGGATTCTTCAATATACACAAATCAATCACTGTGATACACCATATTAACAAATTGAAGGAGAAAAACAATATGATCATCTCAATAGATGCAGGAGAAAGCTTTCAACAAAATTCAACACCTATTTATGATAAAAACCCTCCAGAAAGTAGGCATAGAAGGAACTTTCCTCAACATAATAAAGGCCATATATGACAAACCCACAGCCAACATCGTCCTCAATGGTGAAAACCTGAAACCATTTCCACTAAGATCAGGAACAAAAGGTTGCCCACTCTCACCACTGTTATTCAACATAGTTTTGGAAGTTTTAGCCACAGCAATTGGAGAAGAAAAAGAAATAAAAGGAATCCAAATCGGGAAAGAAGAAGTAAAGCTGTCACTGTTTGCAGATGACATGATACTATACATAGAGAATCCTAAAACTGCCACCAGAAAACGACTAGAGCTAATCAATGAATCTGGTAAAGTAGCAGGATACAAAATTAATGCACAGAAATCTCTTGCATTCCTATACACTAATGATGAAAACTCTGAAAGTGAAATTAAGAAAACACTCCCATTTACCACTGCAACAAAAAGAATAAAATATCTAGGAATAAACCTACCTAAGGAGACAAAAGACCTGTATGCAGAAAATTATAAGACACTGATGAAAGAAATTAAAGATGATACAAATAGATGGAGAGATATACTATGTTCTTGGATTGGAAGAATCAACATTGTGAAAATGACTATACTACCCAAAGCAATCTACAGATTCAATGCAATCCCTATCAAACTACCACTGGCATTTTTCACAGAACTAGACAAAAAAATTCACAATTTGTATGGAAACACAAAAGACCCCGTATAGCCAAAGCAATCTTGAGAAAGAAAAACGGAGCTGGAGGAATCAGACTCCCTGACTTCGCACTATACTGCAAAGCTACAGTAATCAAGATAGTATGGTACTGGCACAAAAATAAAAATATAGATAAATGGAACAGGATAGAAAGCCCAGAAATAAACCTACGCACATATGGTCACCTTATCTTTGATAAAGGAGGCAAGAATATACAGTAGAGAAAAGACAGCCTCTTCAATAAGTGGTGCTGGGAAAACTGGACAGCTACATGTAAAAGAATGAAATTAGAACACTCCCTAACACCATACACAAAAATAAACTCAAAATGGATTAAAGACCTAAATGTAAGGCCAGACACTATCACACTCTTAGAGGAAAACATAGGCAGAACACTCTATGCTATAAATCACAGCAAGATCCTTTTTGACCCAGCTCCTAGAGAAATGGAAATAAAAACAAAAATAAGTAAATGGGACCTAATGAAACTTTAAAGTTTTTGCACAGCAAAGGAAACCATAAACAAGATGAAAAGACAACCCTCAGAATGGGAGAAAATATTTGCAAATGAAGCAACTGACAAAGGCTTAATCTCCAAAACATACAAGCAACTCATGCAGCTCAATATCAAAAAAAGAAACAACCCAATCCAAAACCGGGCAGAAAAACTAAATAGACATTTCTCCAAAGAAGATATACAGATTGTCAACAAACACATGAAAGAATGATCAACATCATTAATCATTAGAGAAATTCAAATCAAAACTACAATGAGATATCATCTCACACTGGTCAGAATGGCCATCATCAAAAAATCTACAAACAATAAATGCTGGAGAGGGTGTGGAGAAAAGGGAACCCTCTTGCACTGTTGGTGGGAATGTAAATTGATACAGCTACTATGGAGAACAGTATGGAGGTTCCTTAGAAAACTAAAAATAGAACTACCATACGACCCAGCAATCCCACTACTGGGCATATACCCTGAGAAAACCATACTTCAAAAAGACACATGCACCCCAATGTTCATTGCAGCTCTATTTACAATAGCCAGGACATGGAAGCAACCTAAGTGTCCATTAACAGATGAATGGATAAAGAAGATGTGGCACATATATACAATGGAATATTACTCAGCCATAAAAAGAAACAAAATTGAGTTATTTGTAGTGAGGTGGATGGACCTAGAGTCTGTCATACAGAGTGAAGTAAGTCAGAAAGAGAAAAAGAAATATCATATGCTAAAACATATATATGGAATCTAAAAAAAAAAAAAAAAAAAGGTCATGAAGAACCTAGGGGCAAGACAGGAATAAAGACACATACCTACTAGAGAATGGACTTGTGGATATGGGCAGGGGTAAGGGTAAGCTGGGACAAAGCAAGAGAGTGGCATGGACATGTATACACTACCAAACGTAAAATAGATAGCTAGTGGGAAGTAGCCGCATAGCACAGGGAGATCAGCTACGTGCTTTGTGACCACCTAGAGGGCTGGGATAGAGAGGGTGGGAGGGAGGGAGATGCAAGAGGGAAGAGATATGGGGATATATGTATATGTATAACTGATTCACTGTGTTATAAAGCAGAATCTAACACACCATTGTAAAGCAATTATACTCCAATAAAGATGTTAAAAAAAAAAAGATTTATTTCAAACAAGTGAAACATAAAGAAAGGAGAAGGCCTTCCTTAAATATACAAACCTTGATTCTCAGTCTCTAGTTTTTCCTTTTTGAATGACTGAGATTCAACATGTACTGGATTGTAGGTGTAGGATGAGGGAAAATGTTGAAGTTCAAAAAAGCTTTAAAATAAGCTCTGTTGAAATGATCATGAAAACCATACCATTTTTAATTTTGGCAAATATAAAATTTCCAAACTTATGTTCAAAGACCACCAAAGGTACAGGAGCAAAGATACCAGATATAAATAAAATTAACCAGAACATTTATTTCAACTGTTTAAAATCATAAAAGCAAAATGTAAATTATAGTTACTTAAACATTGTAATAAAAAGAGAAATATTGGTTAAAGGAAGCTAGTCTTATCTATAATAGCTAGAATTTTTTAAAACTCTTTTCTTTAAAAATTAAAATTTATACTTGAAGTTCAAAAAAGAAATAAAGAAATACTTCACAGAGTGGGCGTGGGTGGGTAGGCATTGATGGACTTCAGAATAATATTGTTGTATTGTGGCAGAAGTCATGGTCAGAAGACCTGACCTGAGAGGCTTAGGGCTAGTATTTGGGAGATCTGAAAAGTCCTCATATTTATTGAGAGCCTCTGCTCTGGGACCCCAGTTGTCACTACAGATGACTTGGGATCAGGTCTCAAACATAAAAGAACATCAGACAGACTAGGAAAGTGATGATGATAATGATCTCCTCTACCTTGATATCTTATGTTGTCCAATGACGGATGGGCCTCTTTGTGGACTAGATAAGTGGTGCTGGTACATGGATTCACATCATGTAATAAGAGAAGGGTATATATTCTTGGAATATGCTCTCTGCAAAACATCTGAATCTCTGAAAGTAGGTAAATAAGATATAACATTTAGCTGTAGCTTCATAGAGATCCATCAGTGAGCTGAGCAGCAAGGTGAGTAATTGTCAAGAATGGTGAAATGTCCTGGATATATACTCAGAGTACAATCTACCAAGGTAGCTTGCCCTGGTTGCATGAATGCTAGTAAAAGACAGGAGTATCCTGGATCAGACACAAAGGACTTCCTTACTCAGGCATAGCAATAGCCAATGTAGCAGCATTTTCTTGTACCAGTTTCCTGAGCCCTAAATTATGCAGGGTAGTGCAAAAGGAGCCAGGTATAACCTGGCTTCAGAGTAAGTTGCATTACAGGAGAGGAACCCAGAGTTTAGGGAAATTGCAAATTTTGTAATGGGCAGAAAACGTGCCGACCACTTGCTCTGGGCTACTATATCTAAATTCCAAGATTGTTTGTTATACAGCCATACTCAGAAAAGATGGTCCAGAACAAAGGTAGTCTGTTCAAAAGATGTGCAAAAATTCAAGAGCTCTATGGGGAATTGTCTCTCCACAGTATAAGTGGAGATTCTGGATTTGAGCTAAATAAGTACTTTTTTATATCAATCATGTGATTTCTGGGAAGAGACTTTCATTTCTGGCATAATTAACACAGGGTAGCATTCTTTATCCTCCTTGAAGCAACTATCATGATAAAGAATTATGCTAGCATAGGCATAGACCTATTTTTTATGTTTATAGAAATAGTCATTTTTAGCCCTTTTTGGACACCCACTGTAGCCAAGATAAAGAGAATCTTAAGCTGTTATTCATCATTCCAGAATTGTATGTTTGATTTGCCATGGGAATCAAAGGAGAAATAATTATTTAAGCCTTGTTTACCTTAATCCCTTTACCATTTCATTAAAACTCATGTTTTAAAACCTAATTTATATACTGATAATTCTCATGTTATATTCCCTAAGTGTCTCTTTCTTTCCAACTGCTTGTTGAACATCTCCATTTAGATGCCTAGTAAGCACCTCAAACTTAGCATGACCAAGGTAAATACCTCTCTTCGCAACCCCTGAAACTTCCTCTGTCATCTCGCATTCAGTTAACGGTAACTTTGTGGGTTGCTTAAGTTGGTTATTTTCTTCCTCACACCACACATTGATCCATTAGCAAAACCAAATGTAATATTCTTATAATCTCTTATAATATATCCGGATTATGAACACTTTTACTGCTACTGCCTTGTTGAGATGTTTGCATTTTCTCATCTCTGTTACTGTAATGGCCTTGAACTGGTCTCTTTGACTTTGATCTCACCTTCTTAGAGTCTATTTCAATACAGCAACAAGAGTGATCTTTTTCTTTTTTTAATTAATTTATTTATTTTTGGCTGCTTTGGGTCTTCATTGCTGTGCATGGGCTTTCTCTAGTTTCAGTGAGCAGGGGCTACTCTTCCTTGTGGTGCACGGGCTTCCCATTGCGGTGGCTTCTCTTGTTGTGGAGCACACGGGCTCCAGGCGCAAGGACTTCGGTAGTTGTGGCTCACGGGCTCTAGAGCGCAGGCTCAGTAGTTGTGGCGCATGGGCTTAGTTGTTCCGCGGCATGTGGGATCTTCCCAGACCAGGGCTCGAACCCATGTCCCCAGCATTGGCAGCTGGATTCTTAACCACTGCACCATCAGGGAAGTCCCAAGAGTGATCTTGAAATATGAAGTCAGACAATGTCATTCTTCTGCTTTAAATTCTCCAGTACCTTCCAATCTCACTTGAAGTAAATCCTAAATCTTTACAACATCCTACATGGATCTACATGATCTCTTGATCTCTAGCATATTTCTGACCTTATATTTTACACCCATCTTTACTTGCAGCATTACAGCTCCAGATCCATGAATGTGCCAGGTATGTTGTGACAGGTTTTTTGTACTTGCTATTTCTCTGCCAGGAATTCTTTTTCCCCAGATATACATGAGGATCTCCACATTGCCTTCAGAACTTTGCTCAAATATCTCCTTTCTCAACCATTTTATCAATAACTTATAAAAATCAGCTCCCCACTGACTTCATGACCTATTTTCTCCCATGTTTCCTTTTTCTTTTTTTTTTTTTTTTTGTCTTTTTCTCTAAAGCACTCATCAGCATCTGACATCACATGTATGGTAGAATATATTACTGTTCACCTACATCTGGGGTCACTCACTGTAAAACAAAACCAGTGGATAAGTGCTCCAGCATCCTGTTACTTCAAGGAGACAATTCCAGTAGATAATCTGGATACTTCTGAGGAGGTGCCAGCAGAGGCAATGCAAGGCCCCATTGCCTGGAGCAGCCATCGCTGTAGGGCCCTTTCATATTAGCTTTTCCTGCTTCCCTGACTCATTATCCCCACTATGCTGACTTTCTAAACTACCTGAAACCAAGCCTTTATCTCAGGTTCAGCTTTTGTGGGAAACCAATCTAAGATATCATTATCCTGAATTTTATATTAACTTCTTTAATTTTTTATAGTTTCTACAACCTATCAGGAGAGTTTTATACATTTCCACTTAACTTAGAATGACATGGTTGATTTGGCTAAAGAAATGTGAATGAAAGCTTCAAAAGTCAGCATATGTTTCACTGCACTCTCATTTTCTTCACCCAAGACAAGCAGAAATGTAGCAGAAAGAGGCTGCTCTGTCAGTCTGGGGTCTAGAGTGAAGGCCATGTGAAGCACGACTATAGCCAACCATGACGGATATGTAACACAGAAAAAAAGATCCCTTATAGTTCTTAGCTGTAGAGTTTTGGGGGTTGTTTGATACCACAGCAGTAAAACCTATTCTCTGCTCACTGATGGAGCTTATAATTTACTTAGCTATGTACTTACTATTTGTCTGTACCTCATCATAACATAAACCCCATGAGGTAGGGAACTTTGCTTTTCTCTTCCCTACTACATGTCTTCTACCTAGAACAGTGCAAGGCACATTGGACATATTTAAAGTTATGTTGAAGCCTCATCAACTCATTGTCCCTCAAACACAACTCTCACATATGAAATTTGGTCACACATTTCCTCTAACTCAGAGGTTTTCAACTACTGAAACCCTAACCCAGTTAGGGTTGCCAGATACAGGACAGTCAATTAAATTTGAATTTCAGATAAACAACAAATAATATAGAACATACTTAAATTTTAAAAGTTCATTTTTGTCCAAAATTCTAATGTAACTAGTGTCCTATATTTTTATCTGCTATAATATTTATCTTTATTTGCTAAATCTGGCAACCCTACCTCCAGGTGCCATTTGTCAGTATCTGGAGACATATGACAATAAGCACACACTAGGAATTAATTGGCCCACACTATCAATAGTGCAGAGGTAGCAAAACCCTATGATCTGGACTATTTTCTGGTTCCTTTCTATGCATCTGATTACTATGCACTGTCCTTTGCCATTTATCTTAAATATAACTGGCTCTAATAAGCTCTTGTTTCCCTTTCAGAATTTTATTTGCCCATATCATTCCTATATTTTCTTTTAATCTTAGGTACCTTTCCCTAGATATTTATAAGTGGCATAGAGTCAAAGCCCCCAAATTTTCTAAGATATCTGAAGGCACACAAATAAAAAAACTATGTTTTTCTTTATATCTAAAGGATCTAAGATGATGCCCTGTTTACTCAAATATTTGATACATATTGAATGAGAGAGTAAATAAATAAGGACAACTCTGGGCAGAAATGTGAATTCCAGTGCAATACTACTTTTGTTCAGGGTCTGCCTAGCCATTGTCAGCCTACTTCTTGTTGCCTAGGAAATGCAGTTATTCTATTGCCAGTTGAAATCATATAATGGCAGGCATTCTTTTGTACTTTTACATTTACCTGGTCTGTTGTCTTCCCTAGATAGAAAAACAAGTGTTTAGAATCTTTCTATTGTATTACATAAACATTTTTATCTGTGAGAGAATAAGGAAAGAAATAAGGAGAGAGATTTCAATTACAGGATCTTTCAAAATGCTTGCCAATATGAATTTTAATTAAAAAAAACAGTCAAAATCCATGCAATATTTTAATTAAATGGAGGACATTATTTTAAAAATTAATTTGCATTTTTATCTGCAGTCCCACAACATTGCTGATTTGTTTTTTTGTGGGGGGGTGTAGTGGGGAAGGGTCTGGATTTGGGCCATTTTAATATGATTCTTGAGATGCATTTTTTTCTGAGATGAAGCTAAAAACAGTTGAGAATCTCTTGAGAGAATTTTGAGCTAGATTAGCTACAAAACTTACTCTGATTTCAGTAAAATATTTAAATCTATATATGGATATAGACACACATATATATCTGTGATTGGTATATGTGCTTTGGCTATGTATACACTATGCATCTTATGCTACTTTTCAGTAAGTATTATAAATATTTATATGTACTTTATCTTGTTTTAAAAAATAATGAGAATAATATGAGAATAAAGGCAAGTAATTTTAAAAACAGGAACTTTATGGGCATTTTGCTATTACTAACAATACTACCAGGATGTACAAATGCCTTGGTTGAAAGATATAGATATAAAGAAATGTGAATATATGCAAAATAAAGCCATTTTGAATGGAAACCAGCAGATACTAACATATTCTTATGCCTTTCAAAACTGAAACATAACCACCAAGATGGGATGAAAACTTAAGTGAATAGTTAAGTATTTCTTTAGCAGTAGGAAAAATTTAAAGTCTATAAGAAAACAAAGTTGTAATGATTAATAGTTTTATAAGCACCCATATTGTCCACAAAAATAAGTGTATCAGTCCAACTACTACACTGTCAATTTTAATGCAATTTTCCATTTTATTTCTCTTGAAATGCTTTAGTAGGCTTAACTGTAGTTTTGCTTCTCTGGGTAATAGCTTTCTTTCTTTTTTCCCTAGTCAATCCTGCTTAAATTTTTCTTTAAATATATAAAGAACAGCTACTGGTGAAAGCTAAATTCACTCTGACTTTGTGTTTTATAAATGATAATAAAATCCCATTTACTTCTTTATCTTCATAGTAAATTAATTAAATCAGTTATGTTTTCTCTAGAAAAAAAAATATCAAAGATCATAATCTTCCATAACTAAAAAAAAAGACTTCTGCTTTTGGGAAGATATGTTGGCATAGATATACTTTTCCTTATTCCTCCTGCTAAGTACAAATATAAAACCTAGACATTATATGTATATAAAACAAACATAAGAAGACACTGAAAGATGGATAGAAGATAATTCAGTCAAGGAACTCAGGAACAAATAACTAGTATCCAGACTAGGAATGGATAAAGTTGAAAACCAGGAAACTCTAACAGAAAAAGAAAAACAAAGCCCCCCAAAAAGCTGGTAAAAGGACCAGAAAAGGGACAACTTAGTAAGAAGGACAACTTTTGGACAATTGCCTAAACTAGAGGAGCAAACTAAACCCAAATCAAGAAGAAATGAAATCATGGTGATAAAGATAAAGGCAAGACATCAATGAAATTGAAAACAGAAACATAAATGGAAAGTCAGTGAAACAAAGAGATGGTCTATTGAGAAGATCAATAATATTGACAAACTTTTAGAAAGATTGATTTAAAAAAAGAGAGAAGACACAAATTACCAGCAGTAGAAATTTTTAAAGGGAGCAATCATTATAGACCTTACAGACATCAAAAGGGTAATAAGGGAATAAAGCAAAAAAAGTCTACACACTTAAATTTGATAGCTTAAACAAAATAGGTTAACCATTGAAAAACACAAAGTACCGCAATTCACCCAATATTAAATATATAATATGAATAGCCCTAGAGCATAGAAAATAAACCTCCAGATCCACATGGTTCACTGGAAAATTCTTCCAAACATTTAAAGAAGAATTAACATAAATTCTACATGATCTCTTCCAGAAAATAGAAGAATAGAGAACCATCTCCAATCATTTTATTAATCTAGTATTACCCTGATACCTAAAAAATACCAAGAGAATACAAAGAAAAAGAATAAAACTACAGACCAATATCCCTCATGAATATAAACACAGACATTCTTAACAAAATATTAGCAAGTAGAATTCAGCAATATATAAAAAGTCATACACTATATCCAAGTGAGCTTTATTTCCCAAGAATAATGCAAGATTGGATCAATATTCAAAAATGAATCAACATAACCATCATATTAATGTGCTTAGGAAGAAAAAAATCACATGATCATATTAATTGATACTGAAAAAGCATTTGACAAAATTTAACATTCATTTATGATTTTAAAAAAATCTCAGCAAACCAGCAATAGAGGAAACTTTCCAAATTTCATAAAGAACATCCACAGAATACTACAGCTGATAGTTTATTTAATGGTGAAAAAATAAATGCTTAATTTTTATATCAACACAATAAATATCTCTACTGTCACCATTCAATTCAATACAATGTTAGAGTTTCTAGCTAGTTCAATGAGACAAGAAAATAAAATAAAGGCACACTGATCAGAAGGAAGAAATGAAACTATATTCCTATTTGCAAATGGCATAGGAATCTATAGAGGAGAGAAAAGGAAGGAAAGAAGGAAGGAAGGGAGGGAGGGAGGGAGGAAAGGAAAAAGGAAGAAAGAAAAGATTCTCCTATCATGAATAAAAGAATTGAGCAAGATCACAGGATACCAAATAATTATACAAAAAACTGTATTTATATATATCAGCAATGAGCACATGAAGCCTAAAATTAAAAACACAATAACATTTACAGTCACTCACATACCCAACATAGGACTAGAATTTAGGATACAGAAAGAACTCTTTAAACTGTAAGAGCAAACAAACCAGTTTAAACATGAGCAACAGACATGAAGAAATAGTTCAACAAAGAAGATGTACAGATGATGGAAAGTAAGCACATGAAAAGATATTCAACTTCAGTAGCCATGAGGGAAATGTACATAAAGACACATATGAGATATTACTCTATACCTATCAGAATTACTAAAATAAAAAATAGTGACAACATTGCATGCTGGAGATGGCATGGAGAAATTGGATCGTTCATACATTGTTGGTGGGAAGGTAAAATGTTATAGGTACCATGGAAAAAGAGTTTGGAAGCTTCTTAAAGACAAAACAAAGTAAAAAAAAAAATAACCAAACCAAATAAACAAACAAAAAACTAAACCTGCATCTACGATGCCATCCAGCAATTGCAGTCCTATGCATTTGTCCCAGGGAAATAGAGTTATTCAATACATATGCACAAAAACCTGCTTGTGAATGTTTATAGCAGCTTTATTCATACTAACCCAAAACTAAAACAATCCAGCTGTCATTCAGTGGTGAATAAACTGTAGTACATGCATACCATGCAACAATATCCAGCAATAAAAAGGAACTATTGATGTATACAACAATATGAATTAACTTCCATAAAATTATGTTGACTGAAAAAAGAAAACCTCAGAAGTTTACATATTGTATAGTTCCATTTATATAACATTCTTAAAATAACAAATTATAGAAATAGAAGACCATATTAGTGGTCAGCTTGATGGTTGACAAGAATCTACTTTATTTTATGTTGTAAGGCATATTAATGATTTTGAATTCTATTTTTTTTAAGTTTCTTCTCTCTTCTTTTAAACCAATTACATTTTTTACCAGCAGTTTTGAGGTATGATCAACAAATTAAAATTGTATATATTGTATACAATTGTATAATTGAAAGTATGTGATGTGATTTTTTTGTCTCTTCAGTTCCTTATCCATAACCTCACATAGTTACCTTTTGTATGGGGAGAATACTGGAGACATACTCTCTTAGAAAATTTCACATATACAATACATCCTTATTAACTATAGTTACCATATTGTACATTAACTCTCCATAATTTATTCATTGGATTCTTTAAATACAATGGAATGCCACTGATGAGTCATAAGATATTAAGGTCTATATGAGAAGACAGACTTTTTCAAATAGGAAAGCATTCAATTGTTTCCATGAGAGGAACTAAAGAAATGCATGAGGAATACAGAGGATTCAACTAAATTTTGTCTAACTTGTAATTGTGTCGATGACCACATAATAACCTTAATATGCCAATCCGAGGCTCATGGCACCTCACTAAGTATTTCACACTAAATTCAATGACTTGCTTGTTCAGTTAGAACAGGAAGAAATAAATTGTAAACAATCAGTAGGATAGAATGAGAAGGAAAGCCCCGATGTGAGAAGGTGATTTTATCTCATAGAACTGACCTTTTCTCAGGAGTATGCAAGGCCACAAAGAAGAAATCACGATCTCAGTGGGAAAACATGCAGATACATCCCATTTGGACAACAAATGCATTCTAGAGGCAAGAAAGATGACAGGGTAATTAGGTGAATATACATATGGTTAAATAGTTTAAACAATATATATGTATTTCCAGGACTTCAGTGATTAAAATAGAATTGAGGAGCCAAGCTCCTCGTCAAAAAAATCTCTCTCTGATCTTTAAAACCCAAATATAAGCGATTTTACAGCCTTTACCTCACTTCATGGGAGGAGCTGCCCCCACTCCCACCCTGGACTTGAAGTGCAGCCAGTGACTTTGGGTCTCTAAAGGCAGTTGCCATCTTAGACTCAGGCCCCACCCTGGCCAGTCATGCTCTTAGGAATAGCTACAATCCTAGTGCAACCACCTTCATTAAGAGACTTCTTTTTACCTGGATCCTTCTGCCAACCCTTCCTCTGGAGCCTCCATGGAGACTTTATTATTGGGAGGAAAGGGAAACCTTGAAGACACTTTTCTTCTGTGCCCTCAATATAGTCAGTACTTTTCCACTGTGTTGATTCACCTGACCCTTGACCTAAGCACCTCCCCTGTTCCATGTTCCCCCATGGATTGCTGTGAATGCCATTCTATGAGAAGAAATGGAATAGGGGAGTTTAGCCTCTTGCTTACAGTATCACAGTAAGTGATTAAAGGCTCAACTGTTACTTCATTTGGCTTGCTTTAATTGGCTGCTTCCAACCTGGCAGGTCAGATCTCTCTCAGCTAAACTGAGCTCGTGACAGACTGTTTTATTTTATTTCAGTCAGGTTTAATCTCTATCCCAGTTCAACATAAATTTTAAATGTGTGGGTTTTACTGTTTTAAATAGATTTAAAATATATTTTAATCCTCTAGCTCTAACATAGGTGATATTTTATTACTTGATTTATTACCATAATAAATAAGACATTTTCTATCTCCATCATTATGATGCTATAATATGCCATACTTATTATTTCTAATATATAGTAGAACCTTTTAGAATATTGGCTTTGAAGTGATAGCTGCCAAGTTTAATAAGAATTATATGCAAACCCCATCTAGAAAACCATAAAGAGGATGATTTTTATATATTAATACCAATTTCTTTTTGTGGGATGGCTGCCTGACTGTTAGAAATTTGTTTAAGAAAATCTCAAGTGCATTCCAGATCTTTCACTAAACTCTTTGGCACATTATAAAAGGGCATTAGGTGTTGCATGGAATATTCAGGTGATTTTATTTGCTAAATTTTTTTAAAGTCAGTGAAATATCATTAGGTCAAAATTTTAGGTCATATTATATGCACTATATGCTTATCTACCTAATGATGGCTGGTTTTCTCTCTACTATCCTGAGTGATAAGGATCTAGGTCTTTTAATATATGACTAATGTGACTGAGAAATTATAATGTTCATTAAAATTCTGGCTTTCAATAAGAGTCATCTCATCTCAGTTGTCCCAATACTTAATATAATGCTTGGCGCAGTGTAGGTATTTAATAAATATGGATTGAATAAAATAATTTAAAATCAATGAATTTATTAGTTGATTATATCTTATTAGAGATTCAAAGCAAACAGGTAAGGTAGATGTTGGATTCTTGGAATCTGTAAGAAAAATCATAAAACTAAGTTGTACTTCTAAAGTTCTAAATCCTGTGCAATTTTGCTCCAACAAATTTTGTCATCACCATGTTTAATTAGGCAATTAGCACTTTCTATACAAAGAGCTATCTCTGAAACAAGGATGGGGGCAAATGTTGACTCTAATGGAGGTCAGCGTTCTCACTGAATTTTATCATTTGAAGAAGAATCTGGATGGGTATCTTGGAAGTTAAAACAATATATTTCACACCCATGATTAGCCAGAAAGATAAGTAACAAAGGTAACACTTTGAGAAAGCATTATTCCCTCCGTCCAGATCATTATTATTGCTTAAAAACTTCATAAGAAAAAAAATGAACTCTCATTTCATCTACATTACTGGTAACTGCATGGTGTGGTTAAAATTACATCACATAGCTAAAGCCTTATCCATAACATAAAGGAGATTGGAAAGACCAATACAATTTAGAAAATATAGTTATCTTATACATTTCTTAAAAATATTAATGTTTGTATTTTCTAATAATAGCCATGTGTACGCATATAGACAAAGATTTTTCTTACTACCAATGTAGGTTAAGAATATTATTCTTTCAAAACAGAATATATTCCTAAAGTAAGATTCAGTATAAATGTAGCATGTATATCTCATCATCAATGGTTACTGATCTTTTAGATAAAGAAAGAAATGATAAACAGAAAGATTTTTAAAATATAGAAAAAAACCAGAAACTTATAATTAGGTATCTGTACCTCTTATTTATCCTCAACAGTACTCGTTTGTTAATTTACAACCTCAGGATTTCCCTGGGGTGAAATCCAAAACTGGCCCCCATACAAGGAGGGCAAGGGAGACCTAAGAAAGCGGCAGACCACTCCAGACTGGTAGGTGGTGTAAGCAAGGTCACTTACATAGGAGGCTTGTCTTGCGTGACCACAAGGTGAGTAGGTCTCTGTACCCGTCCTCCAGAATCTTAAAATCTTATATAGAGGCCTTAACGCGGTCCAGTCAGGTATTCAATCCACATGGTCTAAACAACACATTATTCCCTCAAAACTTTGTCCTTGAAACAGCTGCTAGTATGGGAGTAGTAGGTGGAATGTACATTCCAAGGACAAGGGATAGGGGTGAGGAGACTCCAGTTGCCCTGGGCCAGCTCCTGGCTCAACCGGCAGTCACATCCTCTCAATGACCTCATCTACCATCTCTGGATTCCTAAGCAGCTAACCAGCTTCACAATAGAGAGCTTTCTAGAGAATTATTGTTAATTAAAATTACAACAGCAGAAAAGCTTTTAGAAGTTGATGTAATAAAGGTATTTGATAAATATTAATTGGAAAGCAAAGTTTTAGAAGATTTTAGCTGAAAACACTTCAAAATGTTTAAATCAATTTTCTAAAGTAACTGTTTTTTAAACTGGCTTCAAATTCTGCTTTCCAATATTTTTGGCTGATATCTAAAATTCACAAGTTCTATGAGCTCTCATCCTATAAACAAATTATCATAACTCAAAATGAGTAGTATGACTAAACACATGTAACCTAAATATAATCCTGAGGAGAGAGAATTCTTCTATAGTATGGCTATTCCCTCATGTTCTGCACAGTTCAGTTTTGGTCATAAGTTTTACAATCAGTGTTAATACTTGGAGGGCATCATAATATAGATCAACCAAAAAGCACTGAGAAATGCATTTTATATTAAAAAAAAAAAGAATAGACTAACATACAAGTAGTCAGTAAAGGGATAGTTACAGATAAAATACACACAGTAAATACTGCATGATGCACAATGAGTTTCTCATTACAATAAATCTGTAAAAACTTTAAATTGTTTCTATTCTAGTTTAGTGAGAGGTGCCTTAAAATACTCTTGCAGTAAGGAAAGACTAAGAAAATAAATACATGTGTAGCTATATAGGCAGAGCTATAACTAAGTAGACTGGCTCTGTACAGCTCCTCACTGTTCTGAGTTAGAATGCTAGTTATTTAGTAACATTTAGTACTATATATTACTAGTATTCGTCATACTAAATTCCAAGTATTATTGGTACTAAATAGTTCAAGTATTAGTACTGATATTAGTGCCTATCTTGTTGAGAAGCCTCCTCTACCCATATTAGCTTTGGATACTGTACATAGAAGCCGTATTTCAGGGAAATCCATCCTAACATCTCATCCATCCATTTTTATGTGATGTGGTTACAGAAGGGCAGAGGACAGATAGATGATGTTTTTCTTCTACAAACTGCAGAAAATACTAAACTTTACTGCTCTTGTTTGATCTTGCTGCAAGTTCACTTTAAGTATGTTCTTCATATCTGAGACAGTATGTCTCCATGAATATCATTTGCAAGATGCATGCATCAAACTGCCATTAATCCCAGTAATGGATTGTCTTTCTTCTGACACAGCTCTTAGGCTTTGCCATCTCTCTCTGACCTTCTCTGAACACAATCTAACCACTATCTTAATATGAAAATTGTATTTTTTTTCTCCTATTGGATGGAAGAAAATTTTCTATGTTAGTTTACTCAGATAAAATTTCTCCCATTCAGTAAAAACGAGTCTACTTATGAAAAACTAGTAAGCATTTCACCTTATGACAGCCTCCCTAGGCTTTAAGTTTAACAACCTTGTGTATAATAGCATGTAGGTTACCACAATTATACAGATGATAATAGCTAACTTTTATTGAGTGTTTACTCAATGAACGGTTCTTTGTACCTAACACTCGATCTGCATTTTCTAATTTTTTGAAGTGCAAAATACAGACTATTTGGCAGAAATTTTACTTTTGGGGGTGTGGTTGTTACAGAGAGGAAATAAGGATAAAGTAAAGATGACAGAAAATTAATGGACATATTAAGTTTGAGATTTTTGTATTTCCCTTTGAAATAACCTACAGTCCAGTTTGTAGGTACATACTTCTGATCCAAAAGCACGTTGATTTTAGTTGAACACATTAGAATAGTAGTTAAGAGGGACAAGTTGTAAATAATAGAAACACGTTCTGTTGTTTAAGAAAATAAAGTGAATGTATTATAAGAAAACATGTATTTATCACAAAAATCAGGACTTGAAGAAATATCAGAAAGCCAAGAAACACTGTGTTTCTATATCTCATTTCTTTCTTGGCATCTGCTAAACTACTTCTCGCTCTGTTCACCAGCTCCTTCTACCTCTCCATGCTCCTGTCAGGATTTGGTAACCTTCACGATCAAAATTTGCCTGTTACTGTTCTAGTTAAAAACAAAACTACACTGTTGCCTCTCAACTTTCAGTCACAATTCTGTTGAGAGAGAGAGAGAGAGAGAGAGAAGTAGTGAGAGAGGAGTTTGTGCCAACTTAGGTATACAGTTTTGGTGTAATTAGATATGGCAAAAGAGGGGTACACAGGGTCACAGCTCTTCTTGATGACAGTAAGGGAGGGAAAAGCAGATTTCAAAGTCGAGATTCTAAGGAGTTGGGTGTATACTCTATACCAATGAGAACAAATATAATCACTGAAAAGAGCATGCTGAGAAAGACTTAAGAGCGCTCAGGGTGAGCACCTGGGAACCTCTATAATTAAGGGGTAACAATAAGGATATGCAGAAATGAAAACCGAGAAAGAATGACCAGAAAAATAAAACTAGTAAAGACCAACAGGAAAACCAATGAGGGGATAGTTTCCAAAGGGTAAAAGTGGCAACAATGACACCAATCTAAAATGAAAATAGAGATCAACAAACAGCAAGCATTAGCAAAGTTAGTGATTGCAGTTTTATTGGAACTACGTGGGGACAGTTGTTGGATTGATAAGTTTAGAAAGAGAATGCCAGTAATGGAAATACAAGCAGTGAACAGAACACAATCTCATGAATTGTGGCAGTTTAAAAAAAGTTTGTATATTGAGAGTTTAACATTATTCACATTTTTTTCGCAACTCTCCTCTCTTAACTGGGTGGAGGCAAGAAAAATAGCACTCCTAATCAAGAGTAATGAGCTGGTAAAAAGAATACAACAAAAATATTTGTGTGTTTATTTTTGTTGAGTCTTTTTTTTTGAAATTCTGATTTGAAAAACAGGAGAGTTGGCTGAATAGCACTTAGGTACCTTAAAACTATAGATTATTTTACCTTTCATGGTATGCTTTTTATATATGTTATTTACTTAGTCATCAAAATTATGATCTAACTGTAACTGATTTCTTATTTACAGATAAGATAACTGAAATATAAGTCAATCAAAGTGACTTGCTCAGGTTTCTTGATAGTAGAGAGGTAATAGGCACAGACCCAAATCTCTTTAGTCATATTTCAATTTCCTTCTTCAGGACAGAAAATCAAAAGAATTCCATGCAACAGAAATATTAATGGATTTGTGATGAGCAACCTCTTCAAGCACTTCTGCAAATGGAAACATAGTGTGCTATTTCAATCACTCAATTTACTTCTAAGGGAAAGAGCATGAGATTGGAATTCAAACAGAACTGAACTTCACCACTTTGTGCCTGCGTGGCCTCAATGAAAGCATTCTATGTCTATCAACTTCAGTTTATGCATCTGTAAAATAGAATCCTGTTGCTTATCTCCCAAGATTTGCAACAGAGAGCCTGACACATAGCAGATACTGAATACATATTGTTGAATTGAATAGAGGCACAAATCATTAAAACAGTAAACTTCCCTGCATGTATTACTCTCAAGTATCAATGATGCTAAGAAAAACAATTGACCAGGAGATTAGGAAGATGAAAATGCAAAGACAATGTGGAGTGAAACTCACACATCTTTTTTTTTTTTTTTTTAAATATATCTATCTATTTATTTATTTATTTATGGCTGTGTTGGGTCTTCGTTTCTGTGCGAGGGCTTTCTCCAGTTGCGGCAAGCGGGGGCCACTCTTCATTGCGGTGCACAAGCCCCTCACTATCGCGGCCTCTCTTATTGCAGAGCACAGGCTCCAGATGCACAGGCTCAGTAGTCGTGGCTCACGGGCCTAGTTGCTCCGCAGCATGTGGGATCTTCCCAGACCAGGGCTCGAACCCGTGTCCCCTGCATTGGCAGGCAGATTCTCAACCACTGTGCCACCAGGGAAGCCCTCACACATCTTTTTAATCACTTTAATTTACTCTACACTGCAGGTGACTTGCTAAATAAGGAGCAGGTGTTGGCTTTAATACAGCCAATTAAAAAAGGAATTAATGGTATGTCCCTGTGTCGTGCTGAAAGCGATCCACAAGCAGTGTAGCGTTAGCCAAGTCTTTCACAAGTGGCTGAAGAAAGGAAATAAAAGTGCATCACAGCGCTCTGGAGACGCATACTGCAGAGAAAATTATCAAGGCAGCAATATCAATATGGGGTTTAAAAAGTCACTTAGAATTTACACAATTTATCAGAAGTCACAGCTGTGAAGCCTCATTGTTATTTAATGCTACAACGTCTTAATTTCATTCACCTGCAAAATGATTCTACTCCCCCTTTCTCACGGGCTTTGAGAAACATAATTCTCTCAAAACTGCTTTGGAAACCCATAATGATGATGATGATTTGGCAGCCAGCATCATAAAGAAATGGAAAAATGTTTTGAGGCTGGAATAACTAGAGTGAACAGAGAATAAAGTCTGAGGTTGGCTATGAAATGTGTCAGAAGTCGTCATTAATGTTATTGTTTTGCGTTAGTATAAATATGGGTTAAATTTGTCATTATGGCACTAAAATCGCACATAACTGTTATTGGGTTCAATGGTATTTTGCTCCTGTACATCTGTTGCATGCAGCTTGAATATATCTTTCCTACCCGATTGAGTTTTCATGATCATTCCTTTTCTCTATCCCATCATGGGAAACAGATGCAAGCTTGGGGTGCCTTTGCACTCTTTGCTCACCACCAATTCTTTCTTCCTTCAATAGTTTTTACTGCATATGCTAGTATGGTCAGCAACTAGTGGTGCCTTAAAATACGTTTGCAATGAGGAAGGCCTAAGAAAATAAATAGATGTGTAGCTATACGGACAGATATAACTAAGTTGATTGGCTCTGTACAGATCCTTCCTGTTCTGAGTTGGAATGCTAGTTATTTAGTAACATTATTAGTACTAAATATTACTAGTATTAGTAGTACTAAATTCTACGTATTATAGGTACTAAACAGTTCAAGTTCTCATCCTAGTGCCTATCTTGTTGAGAAACCTCCTCTACCCATATTAGTTTTGGATATGGTACATAGGAGCCATATTTTAGGCGAATCCATCCTAAACATCTCATCCATCCGTTTTTATGTGATGTGTTTACAGAAGGTCAGAGGACAGATGGATGACGTTGCACATGAAGGCATGTGCAAAAAACCCATATGTATATATATAGATATGTTATATATATAGAAATTATAATCTACGCATATTAAGGGATGATGAGTAATGCTAAATGTTAATACAATAAATAAGGCAATATTTGCTAATGTTGTTGAGTCCTTGCTGTATGTACCTAACTTGCACTTGCATCACCATATCTAATCCTCAGTTCTATGAAGTAAAAAGCTATTGACGTTTTATTTTTAGAGATGAGAAATTTGAGGCTTAAGGAAGTACCTGAGTGCTCAAGTTTACAAAACTCGCCATTCAACACACAGTACAATTCTTCCCCCAGTTACTATTAACAGGAGTCAGGCAGTGAGAGAAACCACTCATGAGAACTCAGTCTTGAGTCAAAAGCAGACATAAGAGGCAGGGAATTAAGATTTCCAAAGAATGGAGTGTTTAAGGGTGAAAACAAACACTCTGACCAGTTTCTCTCTCTCCTTATTTTTTTTTTTTTTCCTTTTAGAGACACATTTTCTCAAACTTTCTTGGGAATCATAATCGACAAAAGTTTGTATGCCACATACGTGTTTTGGTTTTGAAACAGGTCTTTTGGAACAATACAACCTTAAAAATACAAAAAACAAAAAACACAATGTATGAGGTCACCCTGTCTTTTCTCTAGAAACGTGTACTTCTGATTCAACAATTTCAACTCAGTCAGACAGTTTTATGATTAACACAATTTCAATATGATTCAAGTTGTCAGAAATATATATTCTATCAACCCAGAATGTACCTCTCTGCAAAATTCAGTCTTTGTCTTTTCCTTTATTTTCCTTTCTTGTCCTTCTCTCCCTCTTCTTTCTGCCTTCTCCCTCTTCTCTTCCTCTCTAATTTGGCTTTCTGGAAAACCAGTGCTGAAACTTATTAGTAAGTGGCTGTCAAATTCTACACCAATGTGTGTGTGTGTGTGTGTGTGTGTGTGTGTGTGTGTGTGTGTGTGTGTGTGTGTGTGTGTGTGTGTGTGTGTAAACCAAACTACTCCTCCCCATTCCATGAAACCATGTAAATGTCAATGTCAGTGTTAGTATTAAAAAAAAAAAGGAAAGAAAGAAAGAAAAGAGTGGTGGGGGAGCAGTTCCTAGCAAAACTTATTAGACAGCTTCCTAGTAGTGGACTCTTCCTTTTCTTAGTTTTCTCAACTTTTGATTAGTAAGCTGTTCAAGTTTTCTATTTTTTGCCTGGAAGCTATCATATCAAATTTTATATATATTTTTAATGTTTTAGCAGACAATTTTAGTTTTCTGACAGTTATTTGTCTACATTTAATATACGTGTTTATAAATTATATTCTCTCAGACATGTCTTAAGAGAATATCAATCTTTTGGAGTTAGCTGTCTAAGTTAAGGAGATTTTACAAATGCTAAATACTAAAACCTTTAAATAAACATAATCCAGTATCATGAATTGTTTGGATCTGTGATCATGTACTACAGTGATTCCTGCTGTTTCACAAGTGTAAACTTCTGCAGCGTGACTTTCTCCATTCTAGAGTACCCTTCCATTTTCTGTCTGGTAAAATCCTACTCACCCTTCAAGGTCTTGTTCAAATAACCTCCTCTGTGAAGCTTTAATTTAATCCCCAGAGCATAATTAATAACTTTTCCTTTGTAATCCCATTTGTTTTACTTAGAACTCTATTTATTTGACTCATTCTATTTTTTTCTTATATTACATGTCTGTTTCTTCAACTGGCTAATAAACTAATAAAGGGCATGGACTATTCCTATTCAACTTTACATCCAAGTGACAAACACACTGGAGGCCCAGAAGTTTGATGAAGAAGCAAGAATGATATTTTAGGGAAGAATCTAGTGACTTTCTTGTGATAATGTGTATAAACTTCCACGAATTCCCTCAGTAGGAGAGATTGAAATCAGTCTTCCGGTGTTTTTTGGTTTTGTTTTGTTTCTGATGTTTTGTTAAGAATGGGCTAGCTAGAGAAAGAATGAATTCCTTGAATGGGCTATTTACTAGTTAGTGAACATATAAGCTTATATATAGCAGGTGACCTCTGAAAATATCTTCTAAATCAGGATTTTTAAATAACTGAGCAAAGATCAAGACTTTAGTGATTTTCATTCCTGAATATATTAAAATCATTAAAATTTCAAATTTAATTAATTCTTTGGATTCTTAAAAGGATTCCAGAAACAATTATTTTAAAATAGTTATAGATTTTCATTTTTAAGTGTCATAAATTACTTTCAGAGTACTATCAGAAGAGTGAAAATATATGTAACACTAATTTTCTCCAAGCAAATCAAATTGACCCAAGTACATAAATAACTAAAATCATGTTCCACTAAACAAAAAAAGAATCATCATCAGTAGGGAATAACTCATAATCGAATGTGTGAATGGTTATTAACCGATTTTTGTTTTGTACATGAAAATAATGTTATATAAATAGTAGTTACTAATGTGTTTGTTATAGACTTCAAAATTTAGGAATATTGCTAAATTGTTTACTTCTTTCAAAATGCAATAAAATCAATATGTCTATCTATAGCCATTTATATTATGTGCCATAGCTCTTTTCTGATAGAAATATTATAATTTCAAGTATAGCATCTCCTATCAAATGACTGATACTTTAGTTCTATAATGCTGACATTAAAAAGTCTTTATACCATAAAATTATTATAAATGTTTTTGCAGAATTCAGGTAAAGGCAAGAAACATAATTTAGTTGTACTGGTGGGGGGATATCTGTACTCCTTATTTGTGTATCATGCATTAACACACAGGTGTTGCACGGCTAGCTAGGGAACTTCATCATAATACAAAAAGCTTAAGAATGGCAGTGAGACACA
Source organism: Balaenoptera ricei (assembly GCF_028023285.1). Lineage (NCBI taxonomy): Eukaryota > Metazoa > Chordata > Mammalia > Artiodactyla > Balaenopteridae > Balaenoptera > Balaenoptera ricei. Next base: position 24,571,706 of record NC_082655.1, read on the forward strand.
TTTGGCAGTCATCAAAGTTTTCATCTCTGAAACATATTGACATCTTTTAATAGTGGTCCTGAGATTTACTGGTGTCACTTCCAATAAAATATTATTTGGCAAACTCAATTAAATTATTAACATAAATGATAAGAGACATCTTAATTCAGTGTTTAAATGATTGATATTTTAGGGGATTATGCTGTCAAATTTATTAAAATGTCTTGGGGGTTTCTCAAAGATGTATATGCTAAACTCTTTTTTTACTCAAGTAGATTTAAAATTGATGTGACTTTCCTCATTCCTTCAGCATATTTACCAAATTTGGCTTGTATGATTTCCACAAATGCTTTCAAATCTAATTATATTTTCTTCAAAATATGAGCTTCATTGCTCATTGTGGTTTTCTTCAAACCATTACCATTATTTATTTCTCTCAAAAATTCAACTCTTACACAGCATGTTTTTATTTCCTAATACTGTCTTCATCTATTCACCTTTCTAAGCAAAGATACTTTGAAATAAAAAAAAAGACATCCTTTTCATTCAAATTAATAAACATTTACTGATGTGTCAAGCAGTGGGATAGGAGCTTCATATACAAGTCCTTCTTTCCCCTGGGGCACATATTCAGGCACGTAAAGAACTTCTGAAATTTAAAGTTGGCTGATCATTCAAAGCTTAATGCATTTAGAAGATGAGATATTCTCAGTACTTAGATATTTCACAATAGTTGACCTAACTTATATGTTCCAGGACTGACATGCACTTAAAGTCACATCATTTCACTGCATCCCCTTGTGCTTTTCTTGTTATGTTTAAAAACCACAATGATCTGACTCTTGTCAGCTTCTTCAGGAATAAATTGACTTTATTTACTCATTTTTCCTTCATTGGTAGGCAGACAAGAACATCATTAGACAATACGTTGACTAGGGACACGTCCTCAGTGTCAGGCTTTAGAACCATTTTTTAATTTTATCTGTCTTTGGTTGACATATTGTTGGTTTTCTCTTGGTGTTCTATTAGTTTACCACAGACTGTATTTGTTTTGCCAGAAAGACCGGGCCCTATTTTTTCCACACTTCAAGGGCATGGTCATTAGCATTTAGGGTTTTATAGGACTGACTGTCTCAATGACTTAAAATTGTATCAAAAGCAGTTATACAATAGGTGTTCCCAGTCATTCAGCCAGAGTCTTGAATGCACTTGTTAGACACAGGTTCTAACCTTATCAGGAAAATAAGTTTAATTTATAGCTTTCATAAGATAATTGGAGAGCTAAACTTAGGAATGCAGATAGTGCTGTTTCTAACAATACCCCTGTCTCTATCTAGACAAGCACATGCTGATAAGGACAGCACGATCCTCTCCACACCATCACCACCAAGATTCTTTCACTTACCCTTGATCTTGAGTCATGTGTTGAAGATTCAAAATCCTTGGTGGATTAAGGAAACCTAGATAACATGTTTTCACCCTTGCCACCAAAGGATAAGGATACAACATGTTCCTAACAACTTCTGAAGAAAATTCTTTTTCCCTTTCCAAGAATCACACAAATATGAATTTTTCAAAACTAGGAAGGTGATTTAGATGCTGGGCATTTTGACTTAAAAGTGTCTATTATTAAAGCCCAGAGGCATATCCTGTCATTAACTTTCATAAAATTTATATTCCAAGCAAAGATGGGAAACATGGATTAATAAACCTAGATTTAATGTGTAGTCCCATCTTACTATGCAGTTTACAAGAAATAGGTCAGAGAAAGTATATACCACTTGCTGTAAAATCATGAAAGAGTATAAGAGTTTTGGTAACTTTTTAAGACTGCATAGCTAGTAGGTGCCAGAATGCAGTTTCACAACAGTCATTTTTATTCATTAGACCAGTAAACAAACCATAATTCTTCATATGGTTCCCTATACTCTTATCTGATCTACAAGAAAGATAATGCTTGTTGTAACTAAGGAATATTTTTCATTTTTCAGTTCTTGTGTTTAGCAATAGCAAATTCAGACAAATCAGGATAAGGTTTGCCAACAATCATTCTCAGGCTATTTCTCAACTTCAGGTATTCTAAGCTTCTTAAATTGGATACACTGCAAACTATGATACATTTTTCCAAGTTTACCACAGTTGAGTAATTTATTGTGAGGCTGTGATTGCAATATCCAGTCTCATATAATAGAATATGCCATGAGAAACTATTAGACATTTACCTAAAACTGCTGTTGATATTTTAACTCCTGAATAAAAAACACCATCTGTTGGGACTTCCCTGGTGGTCCAGCGGTAAAGAATCCACCTTCTAACGCAGGGCACGCAGGTTCGATCCCTGGTTGGGGAACTAAGATCCTACATGCCACGGGGCAACTAAACCCGCATGCCTCAATGAAAGAAACTGCGTGCCTCAAAGAGAGAGCCCACACACCACAACTAGAGAGAGAAAACCCTCATGCTGCAACAAAGAGACCATGTGCCACAACTAAGACCCACCACAGCCAGAAAAAAAAAAAAAAAATACAAACTGTTACTAGAAATTGTCTAGCTAGCTATATTCAAGAGAAATCTATTGTCACTACAAACTCAAAACAGTTTCCAATATAATTTTTTTATTTATATTCTAACATCAGTGAATAATAATGACTCTCCATCTGTCAATGAAGACAAACTTCAGTCTTTACTATTGAAAACGCTGAACATTGTTTAAGATTCTTGTTAATTTCAAGAGCGCAATTTATTTACTAAACTGACTGAAACACTAGCAAATATAGACACTTTATGGCTTGAGAATGTAAAATGAAGTTTTAAGTTCAGTTCTAATTTACTGAAAATAAAGATGATTGTACTATTTAAATTACTGGGTTGTTGTGAAGAGTGAGGTAATTGATGTATGTGAAGCATCTAGCATTTGTCCTGACATATAGTAAGTACTTGGTATCTTAATATAGCTCTGCTGCCATGAAATTTTTCATTGAAAAGTAGATGTTAGTGTCTATTACAGTAACCCAAGTGAGGTATACCCCAGAGTACACTGAGCCTGGGTCAGTATAGCAGTACAGTATCAACTGTATCATGTTTCACCCTTAACCCTAATCTGTACAGGGACCACCTCATGGTGTCCTATAGCTGGAGAAACACAAGTGTATTCGGATATAAACAAAAGAATATGGAGATTATGGCTCCTAGAAGATGACTTTGCCTATATAAGAACATCAAGGTGTATTCTATACAATGTGTTACATATTTATATGAGGTGGGGAATGGGCATTTTAGGAAAAATATTTTTAATTAAACTTGTGGTTTAGGACCTTTCAACCATGTCAGTTTCTCATTCTATACATTAATTTTGTTTTGCATTAAGGTAAATTTATATACAATGAAAGGCACAGGTCTTGAGTGTGCAATCTTATCTGCTTTGACAAATGCAAATGCACCTGGAATGAACATATAAATCAAGATTTAGAAATTCATTTCATCACCCCAGAAATTTACCTCTTGCTTCTTTCCAATCAATTATCCCCACTAGGAGGAAACCACCTCTTCTTCCACCTTTCTGCTATCATAGATTAATTATTTCTCCAGAGATTCATAAAAGTAAAATTATACATTATATATTATTTGTGCATGGCTTATTTTGTTCTACAAAATGTTTTGGAGATTATTCCTTGTACTTGTGTGTTCTCAGTAGTTTATTATTTTATTTCTGATTATTAATTTTCCATTATATAAATCTACACAAATCACTTTTTTGTTGAGACTTGGATTATTTCTAGTTTGAGGCTTTTATAAAGAGAGATGAAAAAACATCCTTGTATAAGAGTTTTCATAGCTGCAAATTGTTATTTCTCCTGGATTAACAGCTAGGAATAGAAATCCAGTGGCATAGGGTAGTTGCAGGTTTACCTTTATAAGAAACTGCCATACATATGATTTTTTAATTGGTTGTGCCATTTTATACCTCCACTACCAATATTTGGTCTTCTAATTTGGCCATTTGAGTGCATTTAAAGGCTTATAGAGCTGTGATTTCACTTTGCATTTCCCTGTTGACTACTGGCTGTTGAGAAGTTTTTCCTGTACTTATTAATCACTTCTATGCTCTTTTTAATAAATAAATAAACACCTTTTAAAGTCTTTTGCAAAATTCTATTGACTTATGATATTTTTTTGATTGCATGAGTTTATATTCTGGATATAAATTATTTGTTAGATATGTGCATTGCAAACATTTTCACCTAGTTTGTGGCTTATCTTTTCATTTACTTAACAGCACCTTTTAATAAGAAGGCATTTAACTTTGATGAATAGCAAAATTTTCTGGTTTTCATTCATAGAAAATGCTTTTGAAGTCATCTTTGTGAAAACTATTAGTGCAAACATTTTCTTGTATGTTTTCTTTCAGAAGCTTTATAGCTTTAGTGTTTATATTTATGTCCATGACCCATTTCAATTTAATTCTAGTATGTTTTGTAGTATAGGAGTTGAAGGTCATATTTTTCTATATATTTATTTGACTTTCTCAGTTTACTCGATGAAGAGATTTTTTTCTTCTCCACTGAGAAAGATCAGTTTATTTTGTTGGCCAAATTCTCATTTATTCATTTGTCTATCCTAATGCAATACCATATGCTGTTGATTACTGTGATTTTATATTGACCTTGAAATCAGGTAGTATATGTCCTCAAATTTTGTTTTTCATTTTCAAGATTGTGTATGCTATCACAGACCCCTTGTATTTCCATAATAAGGAAATCAACTTTTGAATCAACTTTTCAACTTCTACTAAAACAATAATGTCTTACAACTTTTGTTATTGCATTGAAACTAAAGAACAATCTGGGAAGAACTGATATTGTAACAATATTATACGTTCCAAAATATGATTATGGTATAGCTTCCTATTTATTTTATGTTTCCTTTATATTCTCTTTGCAATCTCTTGTAATTTTCAGCACAAAGCAAAGTTTTTACTCCAATTTGGTTAATTTTATTTATAATTTTTTAATGTTTTTATGCAATTGTAAATGGTATTTAAATGTAATTTTTCACTGTTTTCACTGTCAGTATATTAAAACACTGTTATTTCTGTATAATGACCTTGTATACTACAAAGTTGCTAAATGTATGTACTGGTTTTAGTAGATTTTTAATATTTATTTAAATATTCTAGATAATCAATTATGGGCCTGCTAAATAAATATATTTTTACTTCTTCACTTACAGCCTTATGTCTTGCATTGATTGACTGACTGTTTTTTCTGCACCCACCAGGACTTTGAGGACACAGCTGAATGGAAATGAAGAGTGGACATCTTGGTCTGGCCTCAATCTTAGGAGAAATAATTCAATATTTCACCATTACATACATGCTAGCTAAATGTATGATGATAGCTAAAAAGATTTATCAGTTTTAAAATCAGACTAAAGAAATCTCCTTCAATGTCTAGTTTGATGGGAATTTTAACAATTAAGAATTAGGGTTTGTCATAAATTTTTCTGCATTTCTTGAAAAAATATCCTTTCTTCTGTAACAATAATACACATTTTCAAACTCAACCAACACTGCCTTATTTGAATAAACCTCAGTTAAGATATATTATCTGTTTTATATAATATTAGATTCAACTGGCTAATACTGTTTTATGGGTTTTTATGTCTATGTTTATGAGTACTGTTCGATAGAAATTATCCATGAAAATATTTGGCCATACATTTTCTGAGAAGCATTTTGGTTATAGACCCAATTCATTCAATAGATATAAGGCTATTCAAGAGAGACTAGAAATAAACCCACACACCTACAGCCAATTAATCTTTGACAAAGGAGACAAGAACATACAACGGAGAAAAGACAGCCTCTTCAGCAAGTGTTGTTGGGAAAGCTGGACAGCCACGTGTAAATCAATGGAGTTAGAACGTACCCTCACACCATACAAAAAAATAAACTCAAAATGGTTTAAGACTTAAATGTAAGCCATGACACCAAAAACTCCTAGAAAAGAACATAGGCAAAACATTCTCTGCCATAAATCATACCAATGTTTTCTTAGGTCAGTCTACTAAGGCAATAGAAATAAAAGCAAAAATAAACAAATGGGACCTAATCAAACTTATAAGCTTTTGCCCAGCAAAGGAAACCATAAACAAAGTGAAAAGACAACCTACAGACTGGGAGAAAATATGTGCAAATAATGCAACCAACAAGGGCTTAATTTCCAAAATATACAACTCATACAACTCAGTAACAAAAAAGCAAGCAACCCAATCAAAAAATAGGCAGAAGACCTCAACAGACATTTCTCTACAGAAGATGTACAAATGGCCAATAAGTGCATGAAAATATGCTCAATAATGCGAATTATTAGAGAAATGAAAATCAAAACTACAATGAGGTATCACCTCACACTGGTCAGAATGGCCACCATCAAAAAGTCTACAAACAATAAATGCTGGAGAGGGTGTGGAGAAAATAGAACCCTCCTACAATGTTGGTAGGAATGTAAATTATTACAGCTACTATGGAGAACAGTATGGAGGTTCTTTAAAAAAACTAAAAATAGAGTCACTACATGATCCAGCAATCCCATTCCTGGACATATGTCTGGAAGAGATGAAAACTCTAATTCGAAAAGATACATGTACTCCAGTGTTCATAGCAGCACTATTCACAATAGCCAAGATATGGAAACAACCTAAGTGTCCATTAACAGATGAAAGAATAAAGAAGATGTGGTACATTTATACAGTGGAATATTATATTCAGCCATAAATAAAATGAAATAATGCCATTTGCAGCAACATGGTTGGACCTAGACATTATCATACTAAGTGAAGTAAGTCAGACAGAGAAAGAAAAATATCATATGATATCACTTTTATGAGGAATCTAAAAAAATGATACAAATGAACTTATTTACAAAACAGAAACAGACTCAGACAGAAAACAAACTTGTAGTTACTGAAGGAGAAAGAGGGGGAAGGATAAGCTAGGAGTTTGGGATTAGAAGATACAAACTGCTATATGTAAAACAGATAAATAACAAGGTCCTACTGTATAGCACAGGGAACTACATTCAATATCTTATAATAAACTATAATGGAAAAGAACCTGATAAACAATATATATGTATACATGTGTAACTGAATCTCTTTGCTGTATACCAGAAACTAACGCAACACTGTAAATCAACTATAGTTCAATAATATATATATATAGATAGATAGATAGATATGGCTATTCAGATTTTCTATTTTCTTTTGCAAGTTTTGTAACTTTTGTTTTCAAGTAATTTGTCTATTTCATGTGAATCTTCAAGTTTATTAGTATACATTAGATAATAATGTACCCTTATCATTTTAATATTCATATAATCTGTATTAATATCCCTTTGTCATTGCTGATATTTGGTATTTGCTTTCTCTTGATTAGATTTGCTAGGGACTTAACAATTTTATTAATTTTTCAAAGAACTTGTATGTTTAATATTTTCTATTTCTAGTGTGTTTTTTTATTTCACTGATTTCTGTGCTTTTAAAAATATTTACTCTTTTAAAGAAATTCAGATAAAACAATATTTTAAAGTATTTTTAGTACTACTTACCATATATATAGCTTATGATACTTTTCAGCCCTTGTACGTTTGAGCTTCCATTTAGTATCATTTTCCTTCTATCTAAGGGTTATTGCTTTAGGATTTCTTCTTGAGTAATTCTGCTGGTTTCTCAGTTTCTGGTAGTATGTTTTGTTTTTAATCTGTAAAAGCCCATTCATTTTAATTTTTAAATAATATTTCACTGGATATTGTATTCTAAATTGATTTGTTAGATTTTAGCACTTTACAGATATCATTTAATTTTCTTGTATTTTCTATTGTTTCTGATGAGAACTGAGCTTGTTTTCCTGTCACAGTTTGGTTCCCAGAGAGGCAGATGCCAAAAGGAAATAGACTTTTAAGAGATTCTTTGAAATACAATGGCTACAAAGGATAATGAGAGAGGGAGCAGATCACAGCTGAAGAGAGGCTACAGACCATAATGCAGGTTTGACATCTGTGAAAAGAGAGAAAGAAGAATTGGTTAAGAAGAATGTTCCCAGGAGATTTCTGAGAAAGTCTTCACCAGACTGATAAGGGGTCACTGAGCAAAGTTTCCCCATTAGAGAAGCCTCAAAAAAGGCAGAAAGGAGGATCCTAAAGGAAGTATGGCCTTAGAGGAAATGGCATTGTGGATCTGAAAGTATAGTAGCTAAAAGCTACTATAGGCACCTACTCACTGCAGTCTGATCCCTTGAAGGGAGATGGGTGTGTTTGAGGGGTGGACAGACCCTAGGCCAATGTGTCTTTATTCTCTGGCTGAATTTAAATAAAAACCTGAACAACGTTCTCCTCTATCCTGTATATTTGGTCTTATAACAGCATAAGCCACTAGAATTCAGAGGTCACACTCTCCCCATTGTCAACATTTGGCTGTTCAGGGAAATTAATAAAATACATAATAGAGGAGTAAAGCATAGTATGTACCACATAGCATATATTTCAGCAAGGCACAAAGTTACAAGAAATAAAAGGAGAAACAATGTACTTTTAATGAGTCACAATTTCCCAGAACTTAAATCAAGAGAAGTGGACAATGGAAGATTTTCCCCATGTCTGAGATAATTAGAGCCTCTGGATTTTGAAGTAAGAAATTAATCTTTAAAGACCCATAACTACACTCTCTCGGGGGATGAGGGGGGGAAACTAGCCTGTGGGTAGGAGCACAGCTGCATACTGAAGTTGTGAATGTTATATTACAAGGGCACAGTATTTTCCTAGGTAGTATAAATTATAAGTATTCATACTTAGTGAGATGATTAGCTGTCTTGATTTTTTAACACCTACAGTTTGCTGGCTTTCCACGTTTTCAATTCTTAGGCTTAGTTTTATTGTTATTCTATTTTAAATCAATGTCCTTCTTTGGTCATTACTATATTTTGCCATAGACTCTCTAAACGTTTTTCTCCAGTTCTACCTAATCTATCATGTTTGAGTCACTACCTTTACACTTGATTCAACATTTAGTTACACTATATTTATTGTTTTAAAGAACTACCTTGTCATTATTGGTATTCAAATACTGGTAAGTGTGCAGTAATATGTCTTTTTTTGCTAAATTATATAAGGCTGTCATAATCTGGAAAAAAATTATTGTAAATTATTTCCATAAAATTTTCATTGCTGATTGAAACATTCAATTTACATTTCTAAGAAAATAAAGGGCATTCTGAGTTATCAAGGAATTTGAACTTTATTGCGAAAATGAAAATATGCATTAGCTAATTTAAATTTCAAAAATTTGATATGTTCCACTACTTTAAAAATAATCAATTTTATATGCCTGATATAGCTTGATGTAAACATTTGCTATAACTGAGAGAACTGGAAGTCTTTTTCTGCTAAGTTTTTTTTTTTCCAATTTTCCTGCCAAAAATTTAAAATTTCTAATGGTCCTATTCAAAACTATCATGGTTATAAATAAATAGCAGAAGAACTTCTGTCACTGGAATCTTATATTCATGTCACACCTGTGACTTCCAGAAAGAAAAAGAACAAGGAAAATTTGTCAATCTGTCTCTTAACAATAATGTTTATGGAAATTCTAGATTTCAAAAAGATATATATTTTTAAACTTATTGAAAGTTTTTATTAGTTAAGGCAAGTGAGTTCTATCTCTCTAGTTATGTCTGTAAAAAGTTTTTCTCTGAAAAAAATACAGTTGGGAAATTATGAATTTAAGGACTTACCAGGTTTCTAAAATACCCTGTAAACTGCTAATGCCCAACTAAAAGGAAAGTGACATTTTTAAGAACGAATATATCCCATTTTATTCAGGACTCATTTAACAGCATGCGACAGAAATCTAACCTGAATTGGTTAGAGAAGAAAACAAACTAAAAATAGTTCATGTGTTTATAATAACAAGAAGGTCCAAGAGATTAAGTTGTTCTGAAATACACCTAGATCTAGAACTACTTTCCAATTTCTCAGTTCTCCCTGCCTTTACCGGTTTTCATTGTCAGATAAGATCATCGTGTGTGGGTGTTATGTGTGACAGCAGTTTGGTAACAAGCTATCTCAACACAGTGATCATTCATATACTCACTTGTGAAAATAGAAGAAAACCTTACTAAAGTGGAGTCAAGAGGCCAGAAGGGGGTGCTCTCGTGCAGGTACCACTCAACATCAATGCAGATCCCAACAGAAAGAGGCTGCATCTCTGGCAGGAAGTGACCCTCCTTTATACTACCTCCAGCAGGAGCAAAAAAGATTTTCTCCTTGCCTCACAACAGCTCAGCCAAGGAGCAACTGTCATAACTCAGCCAATGAAAAGCCACCATACTTCAAATTTTCGGTTTCCTCCAATGGATGTTTTGTTTACAGAAGCCCTCCCAACTTCCCCGTCTTCTCTATAAAAGAGTTTTTCTCCTTTGCTTTACTGGACTCTGGTCTGCCATAGTTGCGTGTCCCAGATGGTACGTTGCTGCTCCTGAATAAACCAGTTTTGCTGGTTAAATAACTGGCTGTTTTACTGTTTTAGGTTAACACACTTAATAAAAATTTATTGAGTGTTAACCGTGTGCTAAGCATTATTCTGGTGATTGGGAATATAGGAGTGAACCACAGAAATAAAACATATGGCCTCATGGAGTTTAGGTAATTATGATAAGTGACAAACAATTGCTAAAATTCCTACCCACCTATCTCATTGTGCTGCAGACACACTGACTGATGTCTACTCTCCACATGTCTGGCCCCATCAAAACGTTTGACTTATACTTCAAATAATAACCTATTCAATTCAGCTTTCCCTGCTGACCCTGTTCAAAACTCTACCCAGTCCCACTATCATCATTTCCAATTCACTTTCCCTACTTTATTCAACATGGTGCTGTTGTAATCTTCCATGGTAGTGTTTATGGCTTTCCCACTTAGAATGTGAGTCCATAAGACTTTTTTGGTTCATTGCTGTTTCCCCAGTGTTTTGATTATGCCTGTCTCATGATAGGTGCTCACAAACATTTGGTGTATTATTAATAGACCAACCAGGTTGTCCAAAGAGCAGAATTGGTGTCAGGTATTCTGAATCAGGAGTTTCAAAATTGTCAAAAGCTCTCTGTTTTACTGTCTATCCCTATCCCTATCTTTCTTTATCATCATGAAAACTCTCTCCACATGCATCAAACTGCCCTCAACCAGAGTCAAGACTAAATCATCCTTTAAATATTGGAATCCCACTGAAAAGACAAGTTTTATCTGCCCCAGCATTAATCTCTATTTCCTAAAAGTTCCCACAGATCCACTTTTGTGGTGGAGGAGAAGGGCAGTTTGGAAAAAAAAAAAAAAAAAAAAGGCAGCTCAGATCCCAAACCAGATGAGAAAGTTAAAATAACAGAAGCCTAGTTGATTTTTATTATTTGCTTCTTTCCAGTAGAAAATATCTAAGCTTATTCTCTAAATAACAATGGCTATTGAATAGAATTATCACCCCAAAATATTGTGTACTACTTAACTAAAGCAGTTAAAATATTTAGATGAGGGACACTCACAAGGGCATCATTAAAGCTATTCTAAAGTCTTCTGTAATAGAGATAAGGATACTGTGAGAAGATCCTTGGATTGGAATTCACAGCAAGTTACTTCACATTTTGGGGACACAGATTTTTCAATTTTACAATTGAGATTTGACCAAAGGAACAGTAAAGCCATTTTCTACCCTATAATCATTTATTCTAAGTTGGGTATTTGTGGAATTAAGAAGTTTGGTGTATTTTTGAACATGTAATTTTGTATAAGGAATGTTTTTAGTATATATGACAATATATACCTGTAAGTGGACACATATCACGTGTTAAGTAACGTCTATTTGTTTTCTACTAGGGGCCTCCACAAATAAAAGTAAGACTACCTTTGTCAGGTTCTTAACAAACTCAGGGAAGTTAATTTCTTTTGACATTGTTCTTTCTTTTTGTTTTTGGATTTAAAAAATATAAGAACATATTTTAAATGATTTGGACCTAGATACATAAGTTATGAACTTGTATCCATATATAAATTAGATGAGAGCTCTTATGTAACCAACACACTTTAACATTTCTTCCTAGTTAAAATTAAACATTATTTTTATTAAAGTGATGAATTAAAACTAAAAAACTCTAGATAGGATTATTTTACTATCTGATTGTAAGTGACAATACCTCACTGATGAGCAAAAAATGTACATAAATATTCACAATGTGCTGCTTCTTTACCAGGCTGTCTGTCAAGGGTCACTTATTGCCTTTATTAAAGATGTCTCCTAGGCAGTGCTCACCTGCACTGTTAAATGATTCAGTCAAAACAAAGACACATTATTTAGCAAAATGCATTGTCTTAATTACTTTGTTACTATTATCTCCATACCTCAGAAGTTTTCTGTGATACTGATCTTCATTTGCTACTCTTAGCTTTATTACTGTATTCTCCCTTGCACAACTTGGACTATTTTTCTGCTAACTCACTGCTGATACTCTACCTAGACAGCTCCCACAATGTCCCAACTCTTGAAACATAGACATCTTGTTGATTCTCTCATGTCATCCTTTAACATCCCATGCCCCATGCTGAATTTAGTTCAGCAGGCTCTTCAAATCAACTCTATTTGTCTGTTCCACTGATTTCTAAAATTTTAACTTGGTAAACTCTTAATTTGGAACTCAGTGGAAAAATAAATTTTGTTATACATATAAAATTTTCCCAATTCATTTGCCATGTATTTTTCTATAGCATTACAGACACTGCTAAGTATTTATTATGCAATGAATGAACAATTACATTTTATAAAAGCAAACAAAGGGCATAAATCCCAAAGTTCACAGTTTCACACCTGTATAGATAAATTAGATGCTGATGTTTGACCTGCCTCCAGGGAAGCTTAAAAAAATTGAAATGCTGTCAAACTCAAATGGTAGTTCGAGAACAACAATAACGACAAAAAAAAAAAACATGCAGAAGTTTTATGTGAATATTTATATATACAATATACATTCACATATTATGAGGTATTATCCTCGCTTCAAATTTACCTGCTATTTTCAAAAGACAACTATGTTAAAATGTGATGAATTAGAATTAAAGATGCAAAAGCTACATGTTGATGTCTAAAAAGAAGCAACTGCTAAGAGATTAGTAGAAACAAATATAATTGTATAAACACAATCCCAAAGGAGCAGGTGGAGGAGAAATTTCACCTTCACCAAATAACTGGACATAATGTTTAACATATGGGAGAAAAGAATGACTCTTTGACAGTATAACATAGTGGGTAAGAAGACAGCAGAGTTCAAATACTAGAACCAGCACTTCCTGGCTCTGAGACCTTGAGAACACCTCAGTATTTTCATGTGGAAGATGGGAATATTACCTATTTCTTACTGGCATGATGGAGGTTCAATTAGATAATTAACATAATTGTTTACTTAGCTAACTACTTAAAATATAGTAAATATGAATAATTTCGGTATTGTTTGTAATGAACATTACATTTGCTATTTGAATGTTTCTCGAAATTAGGGATAATACTTTGAGGTTGTATTTATTTATGCTCCCTAGATTTCTTCCAAGCAAACTGTAATTGTATCTTCCTAATTGCACATATATAGCAATCATTTCCTAATCCTACTCTGTCTTGCAATATAAAAACCTCTGTTAAATAAGTAAATATGTTTTCCAATTCAATTTGTTAGCAATGAAGATAAGTTTTAACTGCAACATATAACTATGCAGTCTTCTGATGTTAATTCTCAAAGTGAGCTGTGCTAAAGAACGGTTTGACTTAATTTAATTAATAATTAAAATGCTGACGTAGTAACTTGTTACCCAATGGATTTTGAACATTTGGAACCAACTAAAACATGCACAAATAAAAACAGTAATAGTAGCAGCAGAGGTAAAACCAATATTAGTTAAAATTATAATAAGTAAAATTAATAAAGTAATCTATATTTAGTGTTTTACAGCTTACAAAACTTTTGATAAATTCTTTAAAAAAATATTGTTCTTCCATGTACTTTACCAAACTTTACAATTGTTGTAATAACAATAATAGTATTAATAAATACAAAATAAACATTTTGGTATGTCAATTACTATTATTCTAAGTGTTTGATTTACAGATAGTATACAGAATTGCCTACAAATTGGATCAAAGCTATTATTTGCTATCTCAGGCATCCTTTTTGTTATTGGAGAATATAAAAGAAAATACCGCCTTGTTAATAGCATACAATTTCATTAAGAAATCTATAAGGTATTTCATATAAAATGCTTTCTATTTCCAGAGTTTGGTTGTAATATAGTGGAGAGTAAATGGCCAGTTATTATCACAAACTATTTGGAAATTTGTGACTGCCTCATCTCAGAGAATAAATGTCAGGAAAAAATGCTCTTTTCAGGCAAAATACTGAAATAATAGCTAATTAAAAATTCATTCGTGAAATATATAAACATTATCCATGGTCTCTTATAAGACATTCAAAACACTATTTTAAAACACTGTTTTCCTAATTTCGCAGGCAGAAATCTCAAACTGTTTAAAAATAATCTAACCCTATTAATGGGTTCATCTTGTTTCCCACCCAACCCGCAGATAAGAATGCTTGTAGGTAATTATACACTGTGCCTGTGAACTGGATAGCAAATTTAAAAGTTTTACCGTTTCTTAATATGATGGAAAATTGAGAAAATACTTGGCCAATTCTTTCCCTCTAGAAGGTAATAACATAGAGTTGGCAAAAATTGCTTCCTTTCAATGTTCTGATATCTGCAAGCTTACATCATACTCCCTGTAAAACATTATAATGCACAATCTTTGCTTCAAAACATAAAGGTAGAGAAAAACTTATTCTAATATTACAAAAATGTAATATGAACAATGTAAAAATCTCATGCAATTCCCAAAATCCCATTTTTAGATATTTGTTTTATATTTTACATTCCACTTCATTTTGTTCAAAATGAATTCTGTTGTAATTTGTGTTGGTTTTCTCATTCTTCCTGTTTGAAATCTTATTTAGCTGAAAGCCAGCACAGAAAAAAAAACTCATTATGAAAAAATTATGTATAATTTGAAAAGGATCAACGTACTTATATTCATGAATTTTTATTCAGAAAGCTGTCAAAGTGAAACTATTTAAGAAAATAAAAGACAATGTATTTTTTCTATTAGGGAACTTAATCCACATGAATGTAAGTGAAGGAATCTGGGGTAGCCATATTTCTATTAAGTGATGTTTATATACATAGTATAAGTAACATTACCTGAAGTATTATTTAAATGTATTCCATTAATTCAGCAGTTTTTTAATAGATTGGGAAGTGGAGACCTTTCAGCTGCAGTCAACCCCATATCTGTGTGAATTTAATTTTTCCTGGGTTCATATACAGTTGATTTTTGAAATAAATTATAATAATAATCTCTACTATTCCATACTGTTTTACACCTAGCCTGAGTCATATATTAGCTATACACCTGGCCCTTACATAACTAAACCAAATCTATTTAAAATAAATTTTACCAACACTTAATATAGGTAAACTTAATCAGTTTTCACAGTGGTAGATAGGCTGTATCTTCATAAACATCGGCGTCTTCAGCCCACATCTATGCTGAATCTCTTCCTATTACTTATAAGGATAAAATGTATTCCTCTCCATGGCAGACCTTCTTTCCATGCTATCATCCTGTCCGTGTCTCCTGTTCTCTCTTCTCCAGGGATCCTCTCTCCATGACGGTCCTTTCTTCTTACATATTCAGCCTTCTCTCTCCACTGACTCCTTGTTTTCAGAATGTAAACATAATTATATTTCCATCATCTTTTATATGTAAAACTCCTTGAACTCTAGATGTACTTCTACTTTTTCCTCTCCTTTTTAATAGCTAGTCTTTAAATAATATTTCCTAATTTCTTTAAAAGGAAAGCATGTGCATTGTTTAAAAAAAAAAAAACCTCAGAAAAGCTCAAAGAAGAAAACTATGAATAATTATAGAACCACCAAAAATAGGAATTCTCAACATTCACATATAAAAATCATATATTCCTGCCTATGTACATAAGTAAGTAAATATTTTAACAGAAACAGGACCAAACCACACATGCTGTTTGAAACAGTTAATATATAAGATTAAATATTATTTGGCAAGAACAGAAAATTTCTACTGTATGCACTGCAGTCTGGGTCTGTCAGCAGCATGTCAATGAGACTACTCTTGCAATGTCACCACTGCTTTTCTAATTTCCTAGGAGAAGGGGCACTTTTAAGAATTTCTATCAATGGCTAGTTTTTATCACTCATTTCCTGATCTTTCTCTTTGCTATTGTATCACCTGTGTCTTCTGGATTCTGTATACCTCCCTGGCCATTCTGTGCCCTTCCTGCATACCTAAATAATCTCATCCACATCCATGATTACCATTTTAAGATGATTCTCCCAGAATGATTCTCTGATCCAGCCTTCTTTGACCAATGGTGTGTGTGTGCGTGCACCTGTAACTAAATATGTATCTAAACATCTAAAAGACCAAGCAACTGACATTCAATCTAACAAAAACCATATTTATCATTTTACTCATAAAAAATGTTTTCTTGGGAGTGTCAGGCCATACCTCTGTTTATCATTTCCAACTCAGTTCATCCTCTCACTAGGTGGTATTTGCATTAGATTCTATTTCATAAAAATACATCTATTTTTTAAATTTATTTATTTTTGGCTGTGTTGGGTCTTCGTTGCTGTGCGCGGGCTTTCTCTAGTTGCGGCGAGCAGGGGCTACTCTTCGTTGCAGTGCAGGGGCTTCTCATTGCGGTGGCTTCTCTTGTTGCGGAGCACGGGCTCTAGGTGCGCTGGCTTCAGTAGTTGTGGCACTCGGGCTCAGTAGTTGTGGTTCCCGGGCTCTAGCGTGCAGGCTCGGTAGTTGTGGCACACGGGCTTAGTTGCTCTGCGGCATGTGGGATCTTCCCAGACCAGGGCTCGAACCCGTGTCCCCTGCATTGGCAGGTGGATTCTTAACAGCTGCACCACCAGAGAAGCCCCCCAAAACACATCTATTTATTCCCTCTTCTCACTACTTTCTTTAGTACAGGTCAGCAACTTTTCGCACAGGTCATTGCAAAATCCATCCCGGTGGTCTATTTACCACTTGTCTTTTCACATCCACATCCAGTAGAGGTACTACCACTATTTCCTAAGAAGAAACTAAATTATATCATTAGCCTGCTTAAAATCTTTTAAGGCTATCAATTAACCATCCTTTGCATACCTGCAGCAACCTTATGTCTTCATTTCTTTCCTGCCCCATCTCAGCCCACTTTGTTTGCTTGTTTGTCAGACCTATCTTCTAGCTGCCCTTGATTCTATTCTGCTACCTCAAGAGACTTGACATATGCTGCTCCTTCTACCTCAAATACCCTTCCCTTCTTGTTCACTAGTGATTTCTAAATGCTCAAGCTTCATCTGAAATCTTCTCAGGCCTTCACAATAAAGTAAGTTTATTGTTTACTTTCCAACTTCTTTAGTATATTATGTGCATATCATTTTATGCATACCTTTGATGTATATCAGCTATACCTATTTATATACATCACAATATATTTAGATTGATTTCACTTATACCCTCTAACTCCATAATTTGCATCTCTGTCGAGTTCTACTTGACACCAAATATTTTGTTATTTCCATTTGTGTATCCATAGTGCCTGGCATGTAATAAAATTACTAATGGTGACAAATATTCACTGACTGGTAATTCTTTGTATGTATAACAAATATATTCTTACATCGTATTTGAGAGTTCTTAAGAAGACCTATGATTTAGAAGTCCCACCCACTACAAAGAATTTAACTTTCCCAAGTTTAAATGGCTAGAAAGTGGCAAACATGGGATTTGAACCCTAGCATTCTGGTTCTACAGCCTCTTTAACACTCAATATATATTTGTGTAATAGACAAATGAGCAAATGAGTGAATGAATGAATGAATAAGAACATAAGTTTTTCACAAATGCTTCAGGTTTTCTTTTTCTTTTTAGTCTCAATCAGGGTTTTTCAGTGAGTCCAAATTTGTTCTCTGATATATAATTCCCTATGTCTTTAATAAATATAGTTTTATAATAATTAAATCAGAAATATATACCTGAAGTCAGAGTCCTTTTGCTCAACTATCAACTGAGAGCACAAAAGAGAATTCTGTGAGAGTAGAAAGGCAAGTAGGGCCTTACGTAGCATAAGACTTATCTCCGTCTTGCCAGCCCATTCTGCATTTCAAACAATCGTATAGGCGGGCTCCACAATACGGCTACACAGCGAAACAATTTGTTCCTAGTATTTCCAGCCCAAATTATTCAGTTTTGATGCAAATATCTAATATCAAATTCAAAAACTTAAAAAATTGGACAAGGGCTTCCCTGGTGGCGCAGTGGTTAAGAATCCACCTGCCAATTCAGGGACACGGGTTCAAGCGCTGGTCCGGGAAGATTCCACATGCCACGGAGCAACTAAGCCCATGCACCACCGCTACTGAGCCTGCGCTCTAGAGCCTGCGAGCCACAACTACTGAAGCCCATGCGCCTAGAGCCTATGCTCCGCAACAAGAGGAGCCACCGCAGTGAGAAGCCCGCGCACCACAATGAAGAGTAGCCCCTGCTCGCTACAACTAGAGAAAGCCCCCGCACAGCAACAAAGATCCAATGCAGCCAAAAATAAATAAATAAAATAAATTCTTTTTAAAAATTGGACAAAACAGAGCAGCAAGAAAAATATAATGCACAATAGTCTGGAGGTAATGATCATTTGAGCCATCTCACATAAATGCATTCTTTTCCCGGACAAAGCACAGTACATTTTCTCCAGTGCTGGAGCAAGCCCAGAGTGACTAACCACATTTTCACACTGAAGATTGGGATATGGGAAACACAGGACAATTTTCATAACTGAAATTTATTGATCTTTTCCAAAATGTAGTCCCCGTGATTTCAGAAATATCATAAACAACAATGTAATGTAGTATTGCAATGATAATGTTGTGTTGATGTAAACAATTTTTAGAAAAACTGGAAACTACCATCTCTCTTCAGGTGAAATGCGTTATGCCATCATGATGTCTATGTCTGCCACCTGCAGCTGAAAGAAATGTTTCCTCTAAAAGAAAAGTCTGTTATGCCCTAAGGTAGGTAATTTCCTCTCAGAAAAAAGAAAGGTACAGAGAGAAGAATATGAAAAATAACAGTTCAGACTTTAAGCAGCAATGGCTTGAATAAGAATGTCATTACTGAATCATCCTAACACGAAGGGGAAAGAAATCATCCTGCAAGACAGATGATAACACAAGTATTAGAACTGGGAACATAGTCCCGCAAAACTGGTAATTATCAATGCCAACTATACTATTTAGGAAATCAGAATATTATACAGACATTAAAGGAAAAATGCTAAATTAGCTGGAAAAAAGCTGTGCCTATATGTCCCATTAGCACAGTTATTTTAGTAAGCACCTACATGTTCAGTCACCAACATGCAATCATGAAAGAAATTTGGCCACGTGGAAGGCTGTGTAGGCAATAAAGAAAAATAAAACAACCAGAAAATTTTATTTAGTATATCATTAAAACAGAGGAAAATAACCTAATGATTTGGATTGTCTTCAATTCACATTTTCACTAAAAATACATACAATGGTCTAAGTTAGAACCAAGAATCAAACAGCCTGTGCACATTGTTGATATTACCAAAAATTAAATAGCGGATAAGATTTATATAAGAAATTTAGATACTCATGAAAATATGAGACTTGTTTTTCTTAGAATTCTACTTATAGCGCTTGTAACAGAAATGCAGTCCTGTGTCAGGCAAGATTAATTCAGTACAGTTAGGTGAAATTTAACATAAATATCTCCCTCAGTTCCTAATACCCCTCTTTTAACTATACTGAAACTCTGTATATAAACATGGACTTCTCTTTAACTATCAAATCTACACCCACACAGTTAACCTAGTTTTAGCTTCCTTCATGATATCTCAAAATAATAATAATTATTTTGTTAATAGTTATTATTATTTCTCAATCAAGATTTCTTTTAATTAATTAACCCTGTCTCTTGCAGGTAATAAAAATATGATTTTATTAAGGTAATTTATAATAAAAACTGAATGACTGAGGGATTATTTCCCTAAGTGACTTTTTGAGGTAGAATTTCACTTGGAGATAGAAATTCTAAAAAGTACATTCAAGTAGAAGTGTATGAATATTTAATTAGTAAAATGCATGGGGCAGTGATTTTGAATCATAGTGTCATTTAAATTTCCTTTCCATAATGCTAGTTTGTTTCTTCCTCAGTCCATTATTATGCCATACTTACCAGAATCAACAATTTTATGGATACATACACAAAACAAAATCTCAAAATAAAAGATGAATTCCAAGTTACAAAATTAGATATCCAAAAGGACCAAGAAGATATGGTTAAAAAAAAAAGAGGGAAGCAGATTTGAGAACACATGTCCCATCTAAGCAGTGGAAATTATTGCCAAATGGAAACATGGATCTTGCGTTGAAAATGTTCCAATTTTTCAAGAGAAGCTGATATTTAGACTCTTACGAGAAATATGCTAATGTTAAACATTGGCAACTAAGTCATTAAAAAAAAAAAAAATTCAGTGGGAGATAAAAAGAAAACTTTCAGTGATCCCAAATGCTAGGATGGCCACTGTATAGGCGTAGAAAATGTATAGATTGGTATAGTCTGCTGCTCACTTTTTTGTACATTGTTCAAATCTCTCCAGGTCTCTCTAGGTTTTCTTGGTGGTAAAATGAAAGGATGGTGCTAAACCAAAATGTTCCCTTCCAGACCTCTGATTCTTTGCAATTTATTTTATAAGTGCCTTTCATGTGATGTTTGATTGATCATAGGTATGTAGATATTAGATTTGCCACTGGATTAGAAAAATATTGTGTAATTATCTATTCATTATATTATTTGCTAATATGGACTGTCCTAAGCACTGAGGATATGGCTGGGAACAAACCATATGAACATCCTCCATGGATTTTATATCCCAGTGCATGGAAACAAATAATAAACGAAAAGACAAGTATGATATGTAGGGAGGGTGTCAGATGACGATAAGTACAACTAAGTAAAAATCAGGATGAAAGGAGAATGGAGAGTGCTGAGGGAAGTGGTTGACATTTTAAATTTTATGGACAGAGGAAGCTGCAGTAAGAATATGACATTCAAATAAAGACCTAAGAGAGATGAGGTCACAAACCATGCACGTATCTGGAGGAAGGTTGTTCCAGAAAGACAAAATTAAAAATACTAAAACTCTGAAACAGGAAGCTGATGGAGGAGTTGTGATATGGCAACATGGACAGGATATCTGAAGTATTTTGTGGGAGAGGGAAAGTAAAAGGAGGTATAGTGGGGAAGGAGGTACAAGTTTTGGGGGGCACAATAAAGATTTTAGCTTTTATTCTGAGTGAAACATAAAGCATTGGAGAGATTTGAGAGGTGAAATAGTTTTTCTTATTTGTGGTTTTAAATACTGGGAAAAGAGAATTGAACTTCTTTCACAAAATTATAGAACTGCCTCATTCTCCCTTCACTTCTATCAGTTTTTACTTTCTATATTCTTAAGAATGTTAATATACTAAGTGACACTTAGACATATGGCATGTCCTTCTTTATGTCTGGTATTATTTCTTGTTTTGCAGCCTGCAGCTTTCCTATGATTATTATTTGCATGGTACATCTCTTAAGGTACATTTAGCATCCCTTTTAGACAGATGGTTCAGTCTTGATTTTTTTCTTGTTATACAATTTTGAAATTGAATCTATCCTCATTTAATGCAGTTAGCAAGAGTATGGTTTTTACATCTACTATCTTGCTATTAGTTTTTGATTTGCCCTTTCTGTTTTCTATTCAGTTGTTCTTTTTTCCATTTTCTTTCAGATTAAATGCATATATGTTAATTTTATCTTGATATATCTTCCTTCAGATTTTCAGCTCTGTCTCTTTGTGTATTTCTAGTGTTTGCTCTAGAGATAAAAATATTACTCTTTATCACTATTTACCTTGAATTAGTATTATACAATTTTATATATAATAACAATTTGAATATAAATATACATATATATAAAACAACGTTATTCCAATAACTTCCTTACCATCTTTTGGAAATATTTTTATACATATCTTATATACCCCAAGTTACATCATTTCACCTTTAGCAACTGACTTTTAAAGAATTTAAGAAAAAAAGAAACAGAAAATAATGTTTTATGTTTACTCATTTCTTGTGTTTCCTCTTCTTATCTGGAGATCTAAAATTTCATGTCTTACTCCTTTTCATTCTAGAGATATTTCTTTGGTATTTCTTCGAGTGCAGGCCTGCTGGAGGAAAATTCTCTTGCTTTCTTTAATCTGAAATATTTTATTACACTTTCACTCTTGAAAGACATTTTCACTAGACAGAATTCTAATTTGAAAATGTCTTTTTAAAAAAGTTTGCCTCTTCAATGATTGTATTTCACTATATTCTTGTCTCTTGTTTCTACTAAGCCAGCTGTCATTCCTGCTGGTTTTTCCTTGTATGTAATCAAAGCTTTTTTTTTTTTTTTTTCCTTTGGTTGCTTTTAAGATTTTGTTAATGTTTGGTATTCAGTATTTGGAATCTGAAGGGTGTTACATTCATACTTTTGTTCCTCTTCTCTTTGGCTTTCTCTTCTAGAATTTTTTCTTCCCTCAATCTCCAGATGTTCTGTCATTCCTAACCTTCTTATCTAACTTTCCCCTAATATGACTGAAGCTTTCTGTTTGTGTTCCAATTCCCCTTCACTATGGGAACGGGGCCTGACATCAGGAAAGAAGCCTTAGGAATGTGGGCCTCACTCAGTGATGCCCTATTTCAAGAGTCAAATCTCCTGCATTTCCCTGCTGATGATAGTTATTTTGTTTTGTTATTGTTTGGCAGTTTTCTTCATTTTGGTTCTAAGATTATAATTGTTTCCTTTGTGAGAATTAGTTTGAGATAAGCTATTTTGTCAGTACTGGAATCAGAACTCATTTTCTAGATATATTGTGAAGAAGGCAATGGGTCCAGTGGTTATAAATCTCAAAGAGTAGTGTTCATGTGCATGTAATAATTAAAATGTTTCTTTTTTATCACTTTCTGTTTCTAGTGTTCTGGCACTCTTGGTTGTTGCTAAAAATCAGTGGTGATTCTATGCTATAATTTCCTTAGAAGATCCAGGGTGAACTTCATAGCACATGAGATAAAGGAAGATTCTCTTAGAATCATGCTTCAGACTTCATTCTTTAGTAAACAACTCCTCATCAGTAAGTATGGAATGGTATTTCCCTGATGGAAAGTCATGAGTTTAAAGAGAATTAGGGACTCATCAAGGAAAAAGGTCTTGACCACAAGGTGGCAATAGCACACAAAGAGCTTCACTTGGGTGGTGTTTTGACAGCTTTGCATGTGGGAAATCCTTACAAAGCATGAAACCCTCCAAAGGAAACAGCCCATCAGAGTGTGTTATTACCCAGAAAGGAAAGAGAGCAAAGGGACTCCCAGGAGAGAGGGGGAATCAGAGAAGAGACTTTAGTATCTAGATGATGTCATCTGGCAGAACTATGAGGGGTCTCTGCGTCAAAGAGCTCCAAAGGGCAGCGTAGGCTTGGGGTCAGTTATAACAAAACAGTCTATTTTAGTTAGGGCTAGCAGATGTTGGGTACATTTTTGGGAGGTATGCAAAGCCAACAGTCTCTAAACTGCTAAAAAAAAATCAACATATTGTGACTATATTTAACGTAATTGCATGTGCAAATATTTGAGTTTGGCCGAGCTAACTGGTACAAGTCTACTCTGAAGAAGTAACTAACATAAGGCCAACATCCAGGGGTCATCTGTAAACCATTTATATAACATGGATAAATAAAAGTAGACATCCTAGTAATATTATTCCATAGTACTGAACAAAGGGAAGCTTATGAACACTTAAGTTTTGCAATTTGGCCTATGGTAAGGCTCCCTACTTTCCCAGCCTGTCTCCACCCCTTGTTCTTCCTACCCCTGTGCAACATCCTCAGCAAGCCATTCAGTCCAGCAACTGACCGCACCCTGTCC
This sequence comes from Balaenoptera ricei, assembly GCF_028023285.1. Taxonomy (NCBI): domain Eukaryota; kingdom Metazoa; phylum Chordata; class Mammalia; order Artiodactyla; family Balaenopteridae; genus Balaenoptera; species Balaenoptera ricei. The sequence continues at coordinate 24,595,882 of NC_082655.1, forward strand.
TCAAAAAATTTTTCCTCTCAACACAGTAACCCATTCTTCATCTTAATACATCAAGAAACACTTCAGGATTGGCTGAATTACAGAAAAAACATTTCTTGAACTATAGCTCACATGGAGCATGGAAATCACAAGAGTTTCACTTTCTGATAGTGTATACACTCACACAAGTTGGGTGAATACTTCCCGAAGTCATTTGCTTTTATTGCTAAAGTAAATTTTGTATATTGTGTTTTATTTTATGATTAGGCATTTTCATCTAGACTGAATGTGGTGCACCCCTAGATTTGTATGTTGTTGAAACCTAATCCCCAATGTGAGAGTATATGGAGGTGGGACTTTTGAGAGGTGATCAGGTCATGAGGGCAGAGACATCATGAATGGGACAGAGTGTCATTATAAAAGAGACCCCAGAGAGAACTCTCACCCCTTCCACCATGTGAGGACACAGAGCAAAGACAACTGACTATGAACCAGGAAAAGTAGGTCCTCACCAGACACCAAAACCTGTCAGAACCTTGATCTTGGATTTCCTAGCCTCCATAACCGTGAGAAATAAAATTCTGTTGTTTGGGCTTCCTTGGTGGCGCAGTGGTTGGGAATCTGCCTGCCAATGCAGGGGACACGGGTTTGAGCCCTGGTCTGGGAAGATCCCACATGCCGCGGAGCAACTGGGCCCGTGAGCCACAATTACTGAGCCTGCGCGTCTGGAGCCTGTGCTCCGCAACAAGAGAGGCCGCGACAGTGAGAGGCCCGCGCATCGCGATGAAGAGTGGCCCCCGCTTGCCGCAGCTGGAGGAAGCCCTCGCACAGAAACGAAGACCCAACACAGCCATAAATAAATAAATAAATAAATTTAAAATTCTGTTGTTTGTAAGCCACCCAGTCTATGGTATTTTTTTGTAGCAGCCCAAATAGACTAAAACACATTTTAATAAAATATTACATGAACAAACAGAATTTGGTGTGCAAAAACTTGCCATATTTAAAGGAAAACTAAATTGAGTGCTCTTTATAAAGCATGATACATTTATATCACTAAAAAAGAGTGCCATCAAATTAGGTAAAAAATTGATCTCAATTAATCTGAGAAAAATGTATATACTTACAAAAATTCTGCATAGATTTTTTTTAGAAATGTCTTTACATATTTTCCCCATTTTAAAGGAACTGAAATCAAAAAATGATAGGCAAAAAATTATAGGTGTGGTTTATTCTAGAAAGATGACACATCTACAGATTAAAAGGGAACTAGTTGACTAGTGAGTAACAGATTCATGAATATGATTTCATGTTTGAAGTTGAAATAAAATTTAATTTAATGTGTCTATTGTTTTTTGATTTATTTATTTAACCCAATTTTTGCATCAATGACCTATTACAGGTTTTGATCATATTAACTAAGATAATTTGTTTTATGCTGAAAAAAATATTTCTTGTTCTGCTATGGTTTGGTTGCATTATTAAAGAAATTTTACTTTCTATCAACGTTTGCTAGCTTTCCTGTCTCAAAAGAATGCAGCTAATATTTAAGAATTGGTTTCTATTACATCAATTTGATTCTAAGTCTCCATTTGAAAAGAGCAGTGTGGGGATAGTGGAGAGTCAGTGGGAACCGTCAGCTCATTGCATCACAGCAAGTTCTGTTACTTTTGCCCATGGTAGGGATTGCCAAATTGCCATGAGACTCAACTTTTCTTCCTTTTCTTTCTGCCAAAGTAAATTTAATTCTGTTTGTGTAATTATTTTGGCCCCCACCAAAAAAATTTAAAAAGAAGAATTAAGTTGGTTTTAAGCAGAATACAAAATTATAGAATTCATAATTCAATATACCTAAATTGGATAACTATAAGATTTTTTTCTTACAATTGAATAAGCAATTTTATTAGAGAAATCATAAACAGAAACTAAAAGCACATTTATATTAGGACCAGTGGCTTATATTAACTGAGTTTATATGTAGTCACTTGTTTAAATAGAGTTTATTCGGTTAGCATAAAAATTTGTACAAATTACTAATTTATTTTTAGAGGTACAACCTTTAGTTTAATGGTAATTTTAGAGTCTCTTTCTATAGTTACACTCTTACTTGTGTACATGTTTTTGATGACATACTGCTGTAAAAAGAACCAGTGGCTTGTTGTATCTGGCAATTAGCTGTCAGATCTCTGAGCTGAAATAAGAGGAGGGCTTAAAAAAATATTTAAGGAAGAGATGTTCTTTTTTGTGAGGTGGGGATAATTTTAGTGCAAGCTTCATCTTCTTTTAGCTAAAGTGGGGCAGGTGAGGACAATTTTAGAAATCTGGCTTGAGAACATCAGAGTGGCCAAGAAAACCAAGATTTCAGAGGCTAAGTCTGAGAGAGGATGTTAAGACTTTATTCAAGTCTTTAGGGCTTTTGATGATTTTGGGCACAGGGCAAGAAGACAAGAATCAAGAAAAATAATTTTGGCTAAACACAGAAAATCCTACATTGCTTTAGGTAAACTCATGGGCTAAACAAGAAAACAAATGGAATTTGAACTCCCAAGGCTATCAGGAGAGAAGAGGTTAGGTTATAAAGGACTTAGGCTAAATAATATAGTGGAACAGGGATTTTAGAAATGTTGGGAACCTGTTGTCTGCAGTAACCAGGGAGACTCTGAAGTCCTCTGAATTACTCTTACTGTCCTCGGAAAATTTGGAACTGGTTTTAGCATCTCCAGTGTAAGGGATTTAACTCCACCAGAAAAAAAAAATCATGTCTTAGGTAGTATACCTTGGCAAAATTGTTACTTGCCTTTGGCAAACTTATGTCCTTTTTACCTAAAAGTGTGAGTAGATAGATGGGAACAATCTTAGATGTCCTTTCTCTTTCGGAAACAACACAAGGTCATCCACATATTGGGTAAAAGTAGAATCAAGGAAATGTTATGGTTCTTCAGGACTTGGTTAAGGACATGCATAGTAGGATATTGCCTTAGTAACCCCTGGGATAATAATGGCCTGGGTATATATGTATATATATATTTTTTTATTTTCCCAGGAGAAAGCAAACAAGTATAAACTGTTTTGATCTAAAGAGACTCTAAAGAAAATACGTAGCCTCAGGAGGCTTCTAATATAAACATGCATTTGGGTTTGATACCTTGGAGAATCTGGGAAATTGGAAATGGTTACTCTACACATGGCTCTTGAAACTCTGAACTATGTTCTGACGGGAAGGATAAGAGTGTTACGAAGAACGGTACAAGGTATGATGAATCCTATATTAGGTTTCTTGTCCTGTAGCTTACAGTTTTAGAGAATATTATGTAACTTTAAGTTAGATAGGTTCAACCCTAATAATTCTGCCTATATAAGTAGAAATTGTTTTCCACCAGATATCTGACACGTTCATGATCTTTCATTTGGGCTTGATTTAGACCAGTTTGGGTAATTTATAGCTTAAGGGTCTAATTCAGCAGGTTGCCATTTTTGGTTAATAGTTTGGTTGGAACACAGCCATATTCATTCACACATTGTTTGTGGCTGCTTCCACACTACCAAGGCAGAATTAAGTAGTATTTACAGAGACCTTACGGCCCACAAAACTGAAATGTTTTACTATCTGGCCCTTGGCAGAAAAAGTCTGCTGACCCCTACCAAGAATAATAGGAGGAAGACTTTATTAACGCAAGTTAATTACTAGCTTTGTAAAGTACTGTGGAGTTTAAAATGCTTTTGTACTCAAGCATTTTCAAGTTAAAAATATTAAAAAGCAAAAAGTAATAAATAAATAAATAAATAAATAAAACCCAAAAAGTTATTCTGGCTTTTATAATTAATCACCAGGGAGTTTCTAGCTGAATTTCCCAGAAAGAAAGGAGGATTTGAAAGATGATAGTCCTTCTTAGAGAATTGAATTTAAGAGTTTATCCTTTATCAGAAATACAAACTGAATTTATTCTCCTTACAGTAAGACTGAATAGAGAATATTATTAAATGTGACAGCAGTTCTTCTAACAATATCTGGATGCATTGTTTTGGTGGCCGCAAAATAATATGTACTACTTTTAATACTTTTCCAAAATATTTAATAAACCTCAGAGTGTAAAGAGATTAACATTATTATAGGAAGCACTTATTATCCAGTGATTACTGCAAATATAGTTTTGTTCTCTACTGATTTATGCTATTACTTAAAATTACATATATTTTTAATGTGAAGATTTATTAGGCCCTGTTAGTCGAATAGATAGCAACCATTGTACACTTGTAATTTAAAATTTATCACCCTAAAAAAAGACTTAATTTTCCCTTCATTAAAATAAATGACAAATAGCCAAACTAAAAAAAAAACAAAAAAAATAATTATCAGTCTATAAACTGAGGAAATTTTATGTGCCAGGTACTATGATAATACTATACATGTGAAATATCATATTTAATTATTAAGCATACAATCTAGTTGATGTTGTTTTTCTCTTTTACACATGAATAAATTGAGACCTAAGGAGATTATATAATGTATACAGAGTTAAATAGCAGATCACTGGTAGGTCTCAGATTCAACCCCAAGAAGCTCAACTCCAAAGTCACTTAACACTCAGTTCTACTGTCTTCCAAGCAAAATGAGAATGAGGAGATCTTATTTAGGCAAGGACATATTAAAATGTTTTAAAAAAATTCCAAGGGTGCCAATAAACAAGTGTGAAAGAAAGAGGATGATTTTATTGGAAAAATGGGAAGGATAAAAAAGCAAAACAGAAAGTAACCAATTTATGCATTTGTAACATAACTAGCAATTTACCCTGAGATCCTCTACTCTCTTAATACTGGATCACTGAGAGACTATGGATAGAATCTTACTGTTTTAGGAATCACCAGCTGAAACATAATCCTACCCATCAAGCCTTATGCCAAATAAATAATTCTAGACCAGTGACAGTCATGGCAGTGGAACGTGTTTGAGAGTAATTCTTTCCATCCCATGTTTTTGTTTTCTAACAAAAGGATGCACCGCACCGATATTGAAAATCATTCCATCTTTAGGTTGTGTGTGTGTGTGTGTGTGTAGGACACAGGGAATGAAGGAAAGGATGACAGGAGATTTTCTATTTTCACTCAAGCATCCTAGAAATAGGTGTCAGGAGTACACACTTGATTACCTGAACAGAGGTTAAATATAAATGCAGATCAAAATCTGATCATAACACCTGTTTCCATTTCAAAGATGTAGTTAGAATTTACGGACATCTTATACCCAAACAACCACGGTTATTTTTTTTTTTACAAAGCATATACAAAATTTCCAATAACTATATCATATTTACGAAAAAAATGATTCATTTAGTTTCAATGGTCTTCTAGTTAATTAGCAGGATAAGTGGTGAATGACCACTTGTAAAAATCACCTTTTTTTCTAAAATACAAACCTAAAGTTTAGTAAAAGTCTGGAGAACAGAATAAAATCAATTCTCTTCTTATTCCTTGGCTCCAGTCTGTCTCCCTGATTCTCAACAAAGAAAAAATGGTATCTAACCACAAATGACACATCAATACTAGAAGGCATGCATTTATGCCTGATACAGGCACTTATTGTTTGTGCACCACTCTATCCTACAAAAAAACCTGGACCCCTACATAATTGCAATCCTAGCCAGAACATTTTTGGATTATTGAATTTGTGTCTGAATAGCTTATTATTAGAGGGATATGGATTAGAGTTGTGTGCCAAAGCTTACCGGATGGAAATAGTGAGGTGACCAGAGTCAGGTCTAATGACTAGAAAGAAGAGAATGGGACCTGTTTTCAGTTGTTGAAGATCTGTCACAAAAAGAAGGGATACTCTCGTCTATAATGCTGGATGATGGGATCTTAAAAGATGAGTATTACAGAGCAATGTATTTTGAAAATATAAGGAAAAATTTTAAACCGAAGTAGGCTACATTAAGAGTTAGTGAAAGCCTTTTCACTAAACACATGTATATAATTCTATGTTGTATGATAACTTATTTTGCACTCTTGGGTTTGGAGTTTGGAGTACAGGAGTTTATTATTCCCTCAAAGTTTAAGTATCTCAGTCAATTAGGCTAACATACTGTTCCTACGAACACACAGTAATTATGAACATGACATGATAATTTGGAAAAATATATTTTTCTTTTTCTAGATTAGCTAGTCATTCTGTTCTCCTAATCCATGAAACAGAATAACACCGACATTAAGAGGACAAATTTTGTAGTCAGACTGATCAATGATTAAATGGTAACTCATACAAGCTGTGTTGCTCTTAGGAAAATTGCAAAATTTTCCTGAACCCCTGTTGCCTACACTATAAAATTCTTACAGGATTTTTGAGAATTAAAAAAGATGGTGAATCAGAATCGTGGCACAGAATAAAAACACAATAAATATAGCTATGTTTATTACTTGGCCGTATGCATTTTAAGTACATACTGCTAGTTCTTATACTGATGATTCAATAGCCAAGACACTGGGAAGCAGAATAACTGTATATTCTGCCAAACATAAATACATAAATGAGTCCACAGACTTCCCATTTCTTTTCCCAACACACAAACTTATAGAGCTTATATCCATAATGATCCCAGGGCAAGCATGTTTAAACAAACTAGACTCTGACCTGAATATTTTTATTAGAAAAATCTCAAAACCTAATTCATTATTTTCCTCATTAATTCATAGTCTAACATGCAACAGGTATTTGCTTAGAGACCATTACCTATACTTGAAAAGAAGTACATAAAAATAAATTAGATAAGATACTGAATACAGCAGACATTTCTTTTACTAAGATGAGTTATGAGACTCAAATGTGATTTGCTTCAGTTTCATCCTTAAATCCTCACTGCAGTTTTCCAAATGTAACACCAGTTTTTTGAAAAAAAAAAAAGTCCAAATCACATATCCAAATTTTATAATTACAACAAATATAGGTATGGAAACACATAGGGAGTGGAGTGAAACAATTCTCTAAAGAAGAAGAGTTGAAATACCTGAGTAATTACTAGGTAGGGAAAATATAAATCAATAAAATATAATTTACATATGAACGATCTTTAGATCAGGAATTATTTAGGGCAGTGTGGTCCTTAGAAACCTATATCAGAAACATCCTAGGTGGTTGTTAAATAGCAAATTTTTATGGCCAACTCTAGATCTCCAAATCAGAATATCTTCTGTATGGATAGGAATTTATACTTAGAACAAGAAACTGGAGAAGTTCTTACATGCTAATTCAGAGCATTCATGTTTTATGGTAGGTGAGAAAAAAAAAATACTTCTCAATCTAACTTCAATATCTTGGTCTCATTTGATTTTTTTAAATCGAAGTATAGTTGATTTACAATACTGCATTAGTTTTAGGTGTATAGCACAGTGATTCAGTTATCTTTTTCTGATTATATTCTATTATAGGTTATTAGAAGCTATTGAATATATTTCCCTATGCTTAACAGTCAATCCTTGCTTCTTATCTATTTTATGTAGAGTAGTTTGTATCTGTTAATCCCATACTCCTAATATGTCCTCCCCTCCCCTCTCCCCTTTGGTAACCATAAATTTGGTTTCTATATCTGTGAGTCTGTTTCCATTTTGCATATAGATTCATTTGTATTATTTTTTAGATTCCACATAAAGTGATATAGTATTTGTCTTTTTCTGTCTGACTTACTTCACTACGTATAACATTCTCTAGGTCCATCCATGTTGCTGCAACGGCAACTGTTCATTCCTTTTATGGCTGGGTAATATTCCATTGTGTATATATACCACATCTTCTTAAGCCAATTGTTTACTGATGGGCACTTGAGTTGTTTCCATGTCTTGACTATGTAAACAGTGTCGCAATGAACATTGGGACGCAGGCATCTTTTCAAATTAGAATTTTTGTTTTTTTCTGAATATATACCCAGGAATGGGATTGCTGGATTGTATGGTAGTTCTATATTTAGTTTTTTTAAGGAAACTCGATACTGTTTTCCATAGTGGCTGGACCAATTTACATTCCCATAATAGTGTAGGAGGGTTCCATTTTCTACACACCCTTTCCAGCATTTATTATTTGTAGACTTTTTTGATGATAGCCATTCTGACTGGTGTGATTTTGATTTGCCTTTATCTAATAATTAGTGATGCTGAGCATCTTTTCATGTGCTTATTGGCCATCTGTCTGTCTTCATGGAAAAACGTCTAGGCTTTCTGCCCACTTCTTTTTTTTTATATTGAGTTGTTTGCTTATTTGATATTGAATTATATCAGCTGTTTGTATATTTTGGATATTAACCCCTTGTTGGTTGTATTGTTTGCAAATATTTTCTCCCATTGCATATGTTGTCTTTTCACTTTGTCAATGGTTTTCTTTGCTGTGCAAAAACTTTTATGTTTAATTAGGTCCTATTTGTTTATTTTGGCTTTTGTTTCTTTTGCCTTAGTGGACTGATCCAAGCAAATATGGCTACAATTTACATCAAAGAGTGTCCTGTCTATGTTCTCCTCTAGGAGTTTTATGGTTTCTGTTCTGACATTTAGGTCTCTAAACCATTTTGAGTTTATATGGTGTGAGGTGCTGTTCTAATCTCATTGTTTTGCCTGTGGCTGTCCAGTTTTCCCATCACCACTTATTGAAGACTGTCGTTATTCCTTTGCATACTCCTGCCTCCTTTGTCATAAATTAATTGACCATAGGTGTGTGGATTTATTTCTGGGCTCTCTATTCTGTTCCAATGATCTATGTGTCTGTTTTTGTGCTGATACCATGCTATTTTGATTACTGTAGCTTTGTAATAGAGTCTGAATACTGGGAGGGTTATACCTACAGCTTTGGTTTTTTTTCCCTCAAGATTGCTTTGTCAATTTTGGGTCTTTTGTGGTTTCATATGAATTTTAGGATTATTGTTCTAATTCTGTGAAAAACGTCCTGGGTATTTTGATAGGGATTGCATTAAATCTATAGATTGCTGAAATGAGTAGTATGTCCATTTTAACAATATTAATTCTTTCAATCCAAGAGAATGGGATATCTTTCCATTTCTTTGTATCATCTTCAGTTTCCTTTATCAATGTTTCTAGTTTTCAGAGTACAGGTTTTCACCTCCTTGGTTAAGTTTTATTCTTAGGTATTTAATTTATTTTGATGCAATTTTAAACAGGATTGTTTTATTTTTTCTTTTTAATTTTCCCTTTTGATATTTTATTATTAGTGTAGAGAAACACAACAGATTTCTGTGTATTAATCTTGTATCCTGCAACTTTGCTGAATTCATTTATTAGTTCTAGCAGATGTTGGTGGAGACTTCAGGGTTCTCTATCATGTCATCTGCAAATAGTGACAGTTCTACCTCTACCCTTCCAATTTGGATATCTTTAATTTATTTTTCTTGACTGATTGCTGTGGCTAGGATAAACTTAGAACCATCACTATTGCCACCTATTTCAGTAGAATTTGGTTATTATAATTTTTAATTATAAATTTCCATCTGGTTCTTTTTTACATCTTCTGTTTCTTTGTAGATACTCTCTATCTTTCTGTTTGTTTAAAGAGTGTTCATAATTGCTTGTTGGAATAGTTAAAGTCTTTGTCAGGTAATATCTGTGTGCCATCTCAATGTGGGCATCTGTTGATTGTATACTCTTATGTGAATCAAGATTTTCCTGGATATCTACATATGCTGAATGTTTTGAATTGTGTTTTGGAAGTTTTCAGTATTATATTATGAGACTTGAGAATGTTGACATTTAAAGCCTGTGGAATATCCTGTGATAAATCATAATGGAAAAGAAATGAAAAGGGATATTTCATATATATATACATATACATATATGTGTATATATATATATATATAAAAATATATAAACTGAGTCACTTTGTTGTACAGCAGAAATTAACACAACATTGTAAATCAACTATACCTCAATAAAATTAAAAAATAAAAATAAAGCCTGTGGAGAATATTGATATTTTTTATATTTATCAGAAAATTAACCTGGCTATATTCAGGCATTAAGTTACACTGGCCTTTTGTGGGCTATAGTTCCAACGACAGTTCAGTTCTCAAAGACTTTGCAATGCTATTTGGATATAATGATTTTATAATAGCTTTTTAAAATATTAAAAATACAAGCAGCAAGTATAGACTTGAAATACCAGATACTTGAATACATATTATAAGTTCACTGCAATCAAGTCACAAGTGACGTTGGTATAGATATTAGCAATTAGAGTAATGGAGTGAATCAAAAAACCAGAAAGAAGTAATGGTTTTTATAAGGGTATATAACATGACAAAGGTTATAGTTCAATTCAGTAAAATAATTATTAACAATTTGACATAAAATGATAGGAAAATAGAACAGTTAACTATGATCAAATAGAGAATATTAAGATAATTCAGCTACCTAATTATTAAAGGACAAAATTATGTAATTCATATTCTTAGTAAAATGGGTGATCAATTATATAACACACTTCAAAATATTATAGTAAGATCTCAACACTGAAAATGACCATTGATAAAGTTATTAATAATTAAGTAAATGGTATTATGATTAAGAGCTAATAATTAGAAGCATTGTTATATCCATATGTATAACTTAAAGCAAAATAAATTCCAGATCAATTAAATATTTAAATATAATATTATATTTATATATTATTCACTCAAATGTTAACTCAGATATTTTGAAGGTTATCTAATTTTAGCATAGAATATTAGCCAAGAGTTTTTCCCCACTAAACTCTGTTTTGGCAGATTTCCAAAAACACCACTTTACATTACTTTGCAGTAGGAGGTGTAAATTGACTAAAAACTCTGGAACTAAAACTAGTACTTTCATAGTACTCTGAATGAGTATGAGATTGCAGAGTGGAAATAGGCATATGGAAAATCAATAGGACCAGTGCAGTAATACAGGCAAGAAATGAAAATGGCTCATACAAGGTTACTGTGGAGGAGGTCGTGAAGAGCAGTCAGATCCCTAAATTATTTTGAATAGAAGGAGACATAGCCAAAAGTAAAAAATATATATGGGTATGGTCAGTGATAAACAGCCTCGCTGGCTTCTCAGAGGCTTGGAGGTCTGGGATAAGGCATGTGCACAAACATTTGATTGTAGGGACAAGGTATAAAGATTTTGTACCATATATTAATTCGCACCAGAAATAATATCCCATAGAAGATGAAGTAAACAACTGAGTAGAAAAAAATGCTCTGACCATTTGCCCTCAGCCAGCCATTTTTATTGACCACCACAGAACTGATGAGTCAGAAAGCAATTGCCAAGGTGACAGAGATGGAGACTATTCCTGGGCCCAGCAGGAAAAAGTACACTTATATACAACCTCCCAGCAATGGACACCAATTCTGAACTATGCTTTGACCACTTGGTGGCAAGTTTACTACATAGGAACCCTTCCCTCCTAGAATCACTTTGTTCTCACAGAAGCAGACACCTGTTTCAGGTATGTTGTTTCCTTTTTTGCCCTCAGAGCTTCAAGAAATTTTCTGAATAATGGGGCTGTAATGAGAAGAAGTCTGAAGTCCTACAAGGAAAGATTTTGAAAAGCAGTGCAGAAATTGTTAGCATCCTTGAAAAACCGTAATTAGTATATAGGACCTGTTAGAGCAGGGTTTGACAAATTTTTCTGTAAAGAGTCAGATAATAATGATTTTAGTCTTTGTAGTCCAATGAGCAAACTAGGGGATATTATATAGAGACTTATATAACATGAGAAATAATAAATAACCAAAAATTGTATTGATGAAATTTAAACTATAATAATAGTAATAATAATAGAGTTTTTTAAAAAATACAAATATATTAAAAACAAGAATGAAACTCTTTTTTAAGGGGAAGACATTTTTCCAACTGGGATTCAAAGTCTGTTTTCCTTATCTTCAAAACTGATTGCAAACGTTCAACTGTTAATGCTGATCTGTAAAGAGATTTTACATATTTCATCTTTGAAAATGTCTCTTCGCACAGTCAGGCAACATAGGTGGCACTCACAATACTGTGATGTCATAACATCCTCACTACAACTTGTAATGCCATGAGCAGCAGTGCAAAGAAAACACCATATATGGTCTCTGTCTCAACTACTCAATTTTGATGGTAGAGTGAGAAAGAAGCCTTAGGCAAGACTTAAATGAATAAATGTGTCTGAGTTCCAATAAAATTATATTTATGGATTCTGAACTTTTAATTTAATTTTCATATATCCTAAAACATTTTCTCACTTTGATTTTTTTCAACATTATAATATATAAGAAAAATTCTAATCCTTAAGCCACCAAAAACTTTTGGGAAAGTGAAGAAGGATGGTGCATTTGACCTGTAGGGAGGATTTTGCCAAACCCAGCATTACAGGAAATAGTAAACTAGGCAGTTGTTGAAAGAGAGTCAGAAATGCTAGCAGGAGGCTGAGAATCTTGTGCAAAGTGTCATAGCCTCTGGCGTAGCCAGATGTCAGTATGGTCCTGAGGGGAGAGACACTTGCAGAATATAATAGGTTCAACATATGAAAACACTGGAGAGACACCAATGAACTAGAGGTGAACTGACTCTTACTGGGAGATACAATGTAGCCTCAAATAAGAGTTCTTGATTAGAATATATCTATCAGTCAGCTCTATTTACGCCTAGTAAAGTGTGAACCCTCTTTAGAGGAAGATAACCTCATCTGAGGCTACTATATGTCGTATACACAATGTAAGTCATTAAATAAAAATTATTAAGTAGGCTAAAAAGCAGGATTATACTGCTGAACATCAAGCAAAAAAAAAAAAATGACAACGGAAACAGGCATATAAGTGCTTCAAATATTTAAATTAGATTATTAGGACTTTGACTATGATAAGTATGTTCTAAACTACAGAAAGAAAAAAATTCAAAAACAGCTGAAAAGTTGGAGATTTTTCCACAGTGAATTGAATTTACATTAAAAATTGTATTAAGAACTGAATTGTGGTAAGTATTAGTGAAAAGTATAACCTATGAAACCTCATGTCATAGGTTTTACGGCAGAGCAGATATGCCAGAAAATGGTATTAATGTACTGGAAGATGTTTCCAAGAGAAAGCATGAAAACTGGAGTACAGAGACAGAAAATAATAAATGGAGTTAAAGAAAGTTGGACCAATAAAGGAGTCAGTAAACAGGTTTAACCCATATGTTATTGCATAGGGCTGACATACATACAATTGGCATCCAAGAGGAAGAGAGAAAGAATGAGACAGAAACAATACTTGAAGAGATACTGGTTGAGGTTATGCAACCCTGATGAAAGATAATCCCACACATTCAAGAAGCTCTGTTGAAACCTAAGCAAGATTTATGCAATGAAAACCACATGAGGAATATTATTATAAGACTTATGAAAACCAAAGATCAAGAAAAAAAATTATAAACTAGACTGGAGGAAAAACATAAGACATAATCTCTTCAAAGGAACAAGACAACAATTTACTTCTCAACAGAAATAAAGGAAGTCAGAATATAAGGGAATACCAATTTAAAAATTATGAAAGGAATGTACTATCTATTCCAAATTTTATGTCCAGTAAAAATATTGTTCAAAAGTGAATAAACTAAAGGTGTTTTCAGACACACAGAACTTTTCAATTCAACTGATAATTATGTAGTAAAAGAAATACTTAAATGACTGTTACAAGCAGTGAAACTGATTCTAGAGGAAGGAAATTTAACAATGAATCTCAGAAAAGGATAAATCATAAATGAATATTGACTGGGTAATGACTGATCAAAATAATTATAGTAATGTCTTTGGGGTTTAAGATGGATATATAATTGAAATACATGACAACAATAAGGCAAACACTGATGAGGAGTAAATTAAGTTTATTATGAATTAAAGATCCAGTTAAATTCAAATAAAAATCCCAGCAATTTTATTCTATGTGTGAAACAGACAAGTTGATTTTAAAAGTCATGTGAAAATGCAGAAGGCAAGTAAGAGACAAGGACATTTTGAAAAAGAATAAAAATAGGAAGATTTAGTTTCAAATAGCATGTCATATTTTGATGTTCTAGTAAGACAGTGTCACATTGGTACAGAGAAACAAGAAAAGTTAAGTTGAATAGGATAATTTCATAGACAGACACACACATATAAAGTCTTCTTATTTATAAAGTAAAACTGCAGTGCAGTAAAAAAAAAAAAAAAAAAAAGGGCATTTCAATAATCAGTTTGGGTCAATTGGATAACATATGGAAAAATAAGAATCTTAATCTAATGCCATTATATATATATTTATATAAATCTAATGCCAATATATATATTTATTTATATATCAAATATATTTATTTTTTATATATTTATATATAAAATATATTTATTCTATGTTATTGTGGGCTGAAATGTGAAAAGTAAAGCAATATAATTTTTTAGGAGAAAACAGGATACAATCTTCACAACCCTATTGTATGCAAAGGTTTATATTTTAGGGCACTGAAATTAATGTCAACAAAGGGAAAGAAAAACATTGAAAAGTGGACTACGCTTAACATTAAGAAATTTTCTTTAAAAGACATACTATAGCATCATGAGAATAAATAAACTAGGCATAGAATTTCCTGAACAGCATTAATTAAAGCTAACATCATACTTAGTCATGAAAGACAGAAAGCTTTTCCCCCAAGATCAGAAATAATACATGGATGATGACCATATTTCACCATTACCATTTTGGAAGCCCTAGCCAGAGTGACTGGAAAAGAAAAAGACATAAAATGCATTCAAATTGGAAACGAAGAAGGAAATTATCTCTTATTTGCAATTGATATCATTCGGTACAAGATCAACATAACAAAATTAGTTGCGTTGTTATACAGCTGCAGGGAAAATCCAAAAAGGAAAGTAATAAAAGAATTCTAAATATAGTAGCATCCAAAAAATAAAATATTTTGGAATAAATTTAACCATGGAGGTGAAAGACTTGTACATGGAAAACTACAAAACATTACTGAAAAAAAAAAAATTACTTAAAGAGTACCAGGTGTTCTTCTGGGATGATGAAAAATTTTTAAACTAGAGAGAGGTAGTATTTGCACAACATTTTGAATGCACTAAATTCCACTTACTTGTATATTTTAAAAGTTAATTGCTTAATTGTATGTTATGTGAATTTCACCTCAATTATAAAAAAAGAAGAAAACTATCAGGGTAGTGTCTAAATAGGGAGTGGGGAGCCAGATGGTAGGGATAATAACTAGTGGTGTTTTCTGGATACCATTACTGTTTCCACGTCTTGATTTGGCACTGATTTCAGAAGTGCTTCACTATTTGAAAATTGTTGGGCTGTATGCTTTTTATTTTGCATGTATATATATATATACACATATATATTTTGTACTTCAATAAAATTAATAATAATGAAGTTGAATTATCAAACCCAACTAAAATGATTTTAAATGTGATTTTATAAAATGTCATTCACAATTTCAATAAAAAAGACAAATAAATTACTCAGAAATAAGTACAACAAAAAATGTTCAAGACCAGGAGAGAGAAAATAATATAACTAATGAAGTATATGAATGAATACTAAAATGCATGGAGTCATATGTCACATTTAGAAGTGGGGTAATATATCATAAAAAGTTGATTTGTCCTATACTGATATATTAAATATAAATCCAATGAAAATAATCAGAGTTTTGATAAATTTTATAAGACGATTCTAAAATTTCTATGAAAAAAATGGATGAAACTCAAGGGACCCTTGAATTAGGAAAATGTGGTAGGCAGAATTCTAAGATGGTCCTCAAAGACTCCTCATGCTGATGTACATGTCCTATGTATATTCCATGCAATTTGTGATTGTGATTATCTAGTCATTCCTGTATTTAGGCTATGTTATAATGTTATATGGCCCAGCTGCCTCAGAGAAAGGGAGATTATCTGAAGTGGGCTTAACGTAATCAAGCCAGCCCTTAAAATGGACTGTAAAGTTCCTGAAGAAGAGATTTAAAGCATGAGAGGGATTTATTGCAAGGGAGATACATTGCTGTTTTTGAAGATGGAGAGGGACATGTGATGGAAAAGCAGCTGCCCTCCAAGAGTTGAGAATGAACGGCATGTGACAGCCAGCAAGGAATCAGGGACCTGAGTCCTACAAATTCAAGGAATTGATTCCTGACATAACACCATCAGTATGGAGGAGGAATCAAGCTCCAGATGGGAAGGCAGCCCAGCCTACATCTGGATTTTAGCTTGAAAGACCTTGAAAAGAGAATCAAGTGATGCCATGCCCAGACTTCTAATCTATCAAACTCTGGAGATAATAAATGGGTGCTTAAGCTGTTAAATTTGTGGATATTTTTAAACACAGCAATAGGAAACCAACAAAGACAAGACAGAGGATTTTGTTCTACCAGGTATCAAATTACAGACCTATTGAAGTTAAACTGAAATTTGTGTCAGAAAAGAAAAGGATTTTACCAGAACAAAATAAAGATCACTAAGCAAACCTGTGCATATATGGAAACTTGGTGTTTGAAGTGGCAAGCAAGATCAGTAGAAAAATAATGAATTATTCAGTAAACGTTTTGAACTAATCAGTAATCTGAATAAAAAAGAAAAAAAAAAGTACTGCATTCCTCTCTTACATCACACCTATAAATATTCTGGATTAACAACTTAAATATGTAAAGCAAACCTTAAAATCTTAGAAGTATAGAAAGAATAGTTTTATGTCCTGGGGAATGAATAGATATCTTAAGATATGTAAAGCATAAACAATAAAGAACAAAATTATAAAGTGGAAAAGCCAGATATGTGAACTAATTATTTGCTAAAAATTCAAATTAACACAAATCAGAGAGCATTCTGCTGTGGTCTAGAAAAGTAGAAAATGTGAGCATTTATTATCCAGCAATCTATTCCCAGATATATCTTCCAGAGAACCTCTTTGACAGGTACACTTGGATATGCATAAAAATATATAGCAGCATTGTTTATAATAATAAAAAATTAAAAATAAACTAAATGACCATCAATCTTAGCAAAAATAAAGGTCAGTTTATGTATAAAAAGGAATAATAAGCTTTGAAAATAAATGAATTTGAATTCTGCAAATCAACAGGATGGGGCTTACAATACGTCATATAACATATCACGTTATAGAAGAATACATGTAATATAATATGTTTCATTTAACAAAAATTAAAAACATGTGAGATAACATTTTTGGGAAAATGCATATGTACTACAAGTATAGAGAAGTTCATGAAAACAATGAATATCAAATTAGGCCAGTAGTTATTTGTGTAGGGGTGAGGAGGGTTGTGAGTAATTGGCGTGGGGACCCATGTGGTCCCCACATGGGGATACCCATGTGGTTGGTTCTCATTACAGTATTATTTTTAATTTCTGAAGGTGAATTATTGGCACATAGATACTTTACATTTTATAAAATGGTATGCCTTACATATTTTTATATCTGCAATATACCATTATTTTTAATAAAATAATTTGCATTGCTTTTATCCTATATAGGTTTTGAAAAACTTTAAAATTCATTATCGTATTTAACCATCATAAATCTTAGCATGATCTGTCAGTCAGATACTTTTACTACCTATTTTTTAGATAGAGAAAAGACAGTTTAAAATGGCGGTATCCAGCAGAATTTTCTGATGTGAAAGTATACATACAATTCAACGTACTGAGCTACTTCTTTTAAAAGGAAAGAAAACAAATATTATTAAATGTCTACAAAGTGCCAGGATACTTACATATTATGTCAATAAATCATGACGGCAATCCAATGAACTAAGTATCACTAAACCACCATAAAACTAAGGAACCTGAGATTTGGAAAAGTGAAGCCACTTGCCCCAGAATTCTTCCCCAGTGGCAAAGCTATATTTGCCAAGTTGTTTGTATGACTACAAACTTTGCATTCATTTTACATATTACTGATTCTCTAAAGCACCTGGCTTCTTGGGCGGTAGTCGAATTATTGTATTTCATAAAATAAAGAGCCAATGATTTACTTTCCTGCAAACAGACAATCTCTAAATTCTTTTGAGACTTTTCAAATTGTGTTCTCTGTATGAAAACAAAATCATCTATAATTACAAAATATACTTTTCTATCCTCAAAAATAACACTCTTAGAGAATATTTTCCTCCAATTTCACTATTCCTTGCAGTGGCAGTACATTAACTTTGAAAATTTCCACATTGAAAGTCATTTCCTCACAGATCATAAATCCATAGGGCTGGAGAGTAATTCTGTTTTCTTACTTACGTAACATCCAGCTCCATGCTGAGTGCTGGCTACTCTTGCTTCCATAATGCTGCATATGGACCCTAAGCTTGGTTTCCTTGAAAGGTAGACCTTTCATGTCAGATTTAGTAATTGACCCAAGTACTATAAAAAGAATATTTTAAATCATTTGCATACTAGTTAAATTAAGGCCGCCAAACACCTCCTGTCTGTTGACCTTCATTCTCCTTCAGTTGAGGAGCTCTCCCTTTGCTTTGATAGAAGAGGCACAGAGAAATATCAAAGTCGTTATTTTGAATTCAGCTATTCAACTCTGTGTCCTAATCCTTATAAGCCTGCCATTCAAGAGCTTCCTGGAAAGTCAAAAAAAATTCTTTTGAACAAAAGAATTGAAGTTCTAACATCATAATGTCCTTGAAAAACTGGAGAAACAGAGAAGACCTCCCTCAAATTATTACCTACTCTTCCAGATATTCTCAGATAATAGTGATAAGAAAAATGATTCTAAATGGTTACCAAGATTTCAAATTGGTGGTATTTTTCACAAGATATACTTCTTTTCCTAGTTCATTATCTATATTCTTTAACGAATCCTGTCATTTTGTTCCTCTTTGTGGAACATCTATGCAAATTATAAGAGAGAACATTCTACTAATACACACTGAATTAATTTTTAGATTTTTTGCAATGTATTTTTACAAAGCAACCACAATGGATATTAATCAATTGTGTGATACTGTAAATAATGATACATTCCCTGATGTTTCTTTGTGTATAAGGGGCAAAACCCGAGTATAGTGTTTTCTCTAACCTCTGTGTAAAGTCAAAAGATTGATTTATTACTTTCAAATATTTAACTGCATCCTGCAATTAGATACTAAGAGAATAAGCTATACAATTTATTTAGTTAATCTCCCTGGAGTTATCTTAATGTTATGTGAAAGGTAAAGTTTCCAGGTCTCAGTGATGTGTTTTTAGTACTGTTTCTCCACAGAAGAGCTGGTCATATATTTTTCATGATATTTTGCTCTTTATAGAATGTCACAAAAGTGAAAATATAGTAGGTAATAACACCACAGTTCTTTCACTTAACATGCTTTTTAAGTTCCGTTATTGAAAGTGTTCATTTCTGCTGGTAAGTAGTATTGCACTGTATGGACCTACATTATGTATTTTTAACTTACAGTTGATAGGCATTTGGGTTGTTTCTAGTTCGGGGCTACTATGAATAAAGCTGCTATAAACATTAACTTGAAAGTCTTCATGGTACATTTCCATTCATTTCTCTTAAATAAATACCTAGCGGTAAAATTGTTGGGTGGTATGGTAAGTGTACGTGTAATTTTATAAGATACCAATACAGAGTTTTTGAATGTGACTGTATCATTTTGCATTCCCACCAGCAATACATGAGAGTTCCATTTGTCTCATTCCCTTACCAACATTTGCTATTGTCAAACTTTCTCTTTTTGTTTTTAAACACATTTATTGAAGTATACTTGATATTCTAAAAACTGCACATATTTAGTATATACAATTTGATGAGTTTGGACATATGCATATACCCATAAAACCATCACCACAGTCAAGGTAATAGACATAACTATCACCTCCAAAAGTTTCCTTGTGTCTCTTTGTTTTTTTGTGGTAAGAACACAACATGAGATCTATCCTCTTAACAAATTTTTAAGTGCACAATACAGTTTTGTTGACTGTAGGCAATATGCTGTACAACAGATCTCTAGAACTAATTAAACTTGCATAACTGAAACATTTTTATGTCTTTAGCTTTTTAACTTTCCCCAGATTTATTGAGGAAAAATTGACAAATATACTTGTACATAAAGTACACATGATTTAATACACATATATATTGTGAAATGATTTCCAAGTTCAAGATAATTAACACATTTATTACCTCATATATTTATGCCTTTTTAAATTATTTTCTGTTTTGAGAATGTTTAAGATCTACTCTTAGAAAAATTTAAGTATACTATATTATTATAGTATCCATGCTATATGTTAGATCCTCAGAATTTATTCACCTTATAACTGAAAGTTTGTACCCTCTGACTTACAATTCCCTCTCTACCTCTCCCCCTGAAGCCCCCTAGCAACCATCATTCTGTTCTGTTTCTAAGCAATAGACTTATTTTTTGATTCCAAATATAAATGATATCACACCTTGTACTTCTTACTCTGTCTGGTTTGTTTCACTTCGTGTAATGTCCTCCAGACTCATCCATGTTGTTGCAAATGGCAGGATCTCCCTCTTTTTGTGGATGAATAACATTCCATTTTGTGTGTGTGTGTGTGTGTATCACATTTTATTCATCCCTTCAACCATCTAAGGACACTTAGTTTGTTTCCTTATATTGACTATTGTGAATAATGCTGCAGTGAGCCTGAGAATCCAGATATATCTTTGAGATACTGATTTCATTTTCTTAAGATATATACCCAAGAGTGGGATTGCTGTAGCATATAGTAATTATATTCTTAATTTTTTGAGGAATCTCCATGCAGTTTTCCATAATGGCTGTACCAATTTGTATTCCCAGCATACAGGGTTCTAATTCCTCGACATCCTCACATTTGTTATCTCATCTTTTTTGATAATAGTCATTCTAACAGGTGTAAATTGATATCTCATTGTGGTTTTGATTTGCATTTTCTTGAATAATTAATGATGTTTAGCACATTTTCTGTACCCGCTGGCCATTTGAATGTTTTCTTCCAAAAATGTCTATTTAGGTCTTTTGCCAATTTTTAATTGGAATTTTTCTTTTTTGCTATTGAGATATATATAAATGTATACATATATATATATAAATCTTTATCAGATATATTATTTGCATATATTTTCTCCCATTCCATAGGTTGCCTTTTCAATTTATTGTTTCCTTTGCTGTGCAGAATCTGTTTAGTTTGATGTAGTCTTACTTGTTTATTTTAGCTTTTGTTGCCTGTGCTTTTGGTGTCGTAGCCAAAAAATCATTGCCAAACTCCAATGTCAAGGAGCTTTTCGCCTTTTTTTTCTTCTAGGAGTCTTATGGTTTTAAGTGTTATATTTATATTTTTAATCTGCTTCAAGTTAATCGTGTGTGGTGTAAGACTGGGGTCCAGTTTCATTCTTTTGCATGTGGATATCCAGTTTTCTCAACATCATTTATTGAAGAAGCTATTTTTTCCCCATCGTGTGTCCTTGGTGCCCTTGTCAAGGATTAGTTAACTCCATATGTTTAGGTTTATTTCTGGGTTCTCTATTCTGTTCCATTGGTATATATGCCTGTTTTTAAGCCAGTACCATACCATGTAACTATCACTGCGGTTTTCATTGACAAATCTCTGATGACTAATTGTGTTGAGCATCTTTTCCTTTGTTTGTTTTTCAATTTACCCATCATTTTTTTTTTAATGATAGAAGCAACTGCTCCACATCAGCCCCAGCAACTGGAATTCTCCTTGGTTTTTACTTTATTCTGGTGGGTCTGTAGTGGTATCTCATTGTGAATTTAAGTTGTATTTCCTTGATGACCAATGAGATTGACCATTATTTTATATATTTATTGGTCTTCTGTGAAGAACCTTCTGTTCAAGCCTCTTCCTCATTTTTAAAATTTAATTCTTTTTTGTATTGATAGATAGGAGTTATTTTCATATTCTGGATAAAAGTCAGCTTATGTGTTGGAAATATCTTACCGCAGTTTATGGCTGGACAATTCCTAAACCAATGGTGTCCTTAGATAAACATTATAATTCTTTAATATAGACTTTTCATTCTGTTTTCTGAGTTTCCATTATATTCCACTGTCTATGCCTCTGTCCCTTTACAAACACTCATAGTTTACATTATTATAGCCATAACTTCCAGTCCAGAATAGTGTTTAAAGAGGGAAGGGGCCTCAGTATCTCAAATAGGCAGATTCAATTCAGTTTTCCTGTTCCTAAAAAAAAAATCCCAACAATCTGAGATTGACCATAAAACATCCCTCCCTCTTTTGGTTTCTTTTCTTCTATGTCTTATCATTTTCCTTTCTATTTTGCCCGTTCTTCCAATGGGTCCCTGCAGTCTCCCAAATCAGCAGCCAATAGTAATATATGCTCATTAACTTTACATATATTAATATGTTTGTTCCTGTGAGAGTCTAGAGATGTAATGGCAAAAAATAAAGAGACTCTTATTCTCCCTCCTACATGAGAAAGATTAAACTGTATAAAATCTAAGATAAGAGATTTAAAATAGCATACTGAGGATTCAAGCAAAGTGATTTTTTTCAAAACTATATGACCTATATTCTAAGAGGAAAAACAAACTATTCAAAGTCATCTAGTGTTATCAAAAATAAATAAAGAAACAAATTTATGGGACAATGGGAAGGCCCATACTCTAAATATTGATATTTTATAACTAAGCTATATATTGATTACCTTCTGCACATTTTTAAACTCATAAGTATGATGACTAGGACATTTCAATCGAAAACATAAGGACAAAGGTCTGCATACTATGATAAAAAGTTGTGGTTATCTATCAAATGCCTATTCAGAATAAGACAGCATTTATAAAGGTGAGGTGTAGAATTTTTACTGTGTCTTTCAATGTGGACCTTGGGCTTAAACTCTCTTTTCAGAATAATCTCCTATTCCTAAATTTCAGCCACCTTTAATGGTCATTTATTTCCTTTAGGAAGAGCAGTGAGTGACTGGATTGCACAGCAACATGGAGACTAAATAACATATTGTACAACTCCATAGATGTTACACAGAGGAGTACGAAAGGGAGACATTACCGTGGAAGGAGAGCATACCCTTACAACCCAGAATGGAAATCAATATGCCTTTGTCATAAAAGCCACATTGCTTCTTGTTACTAGTTGAAATATTAGAAGAGTAAATTTGCCTCAGTTTAATTACAAAGTAAAGTATTTGCAATATTTTCAATATTGTCCCTATATCAAAACACTTTCTAAATTATAAAAGAACATAACTGAATAAGGCAATCTTGGATTTGTGCATTATCATAGTTTAGTTAAATAACATCAATCCTCCAAAAGTACTATTTAAATTTCAGTTACTGAGCTATATTAATCGTAAGTAATAACACGAACTTCGCTGCTAGCTCTTTTGTCCACAAATCACTGTGAATAGATGTGCATCATGTTCAGTGACCAAGTACATCAGCTCTTTTGAAGTCTGTCAGTGATTGTTTACTGTTTAGTTATTTGAAGTCTTACCAGGAAAAGTACTAAGGGGAAATTTGCTAGAATTTAGGAAGTGGTGGTCAGATGATGAGGCTACTGAAATAGGTATTTTAATAGAGCAGTAATAGGTAATGGCATATTCTAGAGCATGGTCACTAAAGTAGGTAGGTGGAGTTGGGTGGAAAATAAGATCCTAGAGAAAAGCTTAGAGAAGTGAGTGGCTGTACCAAGTACAGATGAGTTATCCCTGGGGATACTGAACACACTCTTAACAATAACTGGAAATGTGGTGGAGAGAAATGCAGTTAGGTGAATGCTAAAATAGAAGAATTAAAGGGTACCGTCCACTAGGTTAAAGAAGTATATGTACTGAATTGATTAGATTAAGCTTGATAATCAGCTACATTGATAATCTACTAATAATAAGTTCTACTGACTTTTCTTCTTTAAACTGAACTTTTTGTCTCTTTGTACAGTAAATTATGCAGTGTTGTGTCAGGAGGAGGTTATAGAGAGGTACTTTTGCAGCTGTAAGCTGGGATCTGTGGACCACCAATACATTTTTTGTTTGGTGTTCAACCTAGGACAAGAACCATGTTGGGAAAAAGTGAGAACTATTTAACAAGGGGTTAGGAAGTAAATTCTTCACATTTAGTTTTTGATTTTTAATAAAACTTAAAATTTTCCCTATGAAACAGGATCACAATAATTAAAAAAAACAAATAATACTGGGAATTATTTTTAGAAACAATCAGGAAGTTTTAGGTTGAAACCATTATGAGTGAGGGGTATTAATTCAAAAGAATAAAGGAAATGGAAGAAATGTCAAAAAATAAAAATCTAAAAAACAATCTTAATTCATGGAACCTAGTGAGAGGCATTTAAAGAATAAACACAATTTCTCTTGATGTTAATAAGTGATCTTTAGTGTAATTCAAAGGAGTTTCATTGCATTTTCACAGTATTATTTTTTAAACTTATTTTCCAAATAAGAGCAGTTTGCATAATAAAATATGTTTAAAATCAAAACTTATCTGAATATAATTTATTCTTTGATGTTCCAAATACATTTGAGGACTTTGACATAACTAAAAACCTTCCTTAAGTGCATCATTTACCATTGTGTTGGGAATAGGAAAGGCTGTGTTGGCTCTCCTCTATCTACTCTGTCTCTTCTGTACAGAACCTACATTATAAGATTCTTATAAAAACCTCTAATTTAGTGAATTAGGCAAATGACTGAGCAGTAGCTTCCAGAATAAAATGCTTTGTTTGTCCTTTTGAAATTGTGTTTTTCCCCTTTTCAATCAGTTCTCTTTGTGTCATGTACTAATCAATGGAGAATATCAATCAAGTGATTTTTAAGGATATTTCTTTGTTCACTTGTGTATGTGATGGGTTTTCATCTGCACACTAGTTAATAAAGTAGTGAGTGCAATCTAGATATTAAAATCCTTAATTCTTAGTTAGTAAAATATGTGTACATTTATTTGAACAAAATATCTCAAAGGTTGAAACTGGAACAAAATGAAGCGGCAATTCTGTGAGGTTTCACAGCACACACAATTCCCATTTTATTTTGGATGTCTGATCTATATTTTTGTGACATACAGAGATTAAAGGCTAAAACCATAGGGATTTAAATACAAAAACCATACTTTGAATTTTATTTTAGGAGAAAATTGGTAGTAAGTACAGGTTCCTGAGGGGAAAATAAATTGAACATCCTTTTTATTTATTAGAATAAGACCAATAATTTTAAAAAAACACACACACAACTATATCTTGTTATTATATTCACATTTAAAGGAATCCTCGAGAAAGAAATTTTATAAATAAAATTTATTTTGGCATAAGACATAGCTATTGACTTAACTCAGTGGAGTTCTTTGTCTAGTTGTTCTTTTTTAAGAGTTTATGTATCAGAAGTAACATCTACATTTTGTAACACTACAAAATGTATTCTGTGTCACATAGTTTGCAAATTCACTGAAATAACAATATTCACTGCTTTTGTTGAACATTATCTACTTTAGCTTTAGTGCCAACTTTTAAGACTCCAGGATTTGTGTATGTATTAAAAATATTTTTCAATTAAAGTGAAAACACCAATCATATTAGATCAGGGGTCAACCTTACTCCAGTATGACCTCATCTTAACTAATTGATTTGCAATGACCCTATTTCCAAATAAGGCTACGTTCCATGTTCAGTCTTTCTGGTATTCAGTTCAGTATTCTTTCTCCTGATAACTATTTTTTGTTTCTCAAGGTAGCTGAGGATTTCATAAGATGTATGTTACACATATATTAATACGTAGGTATATAAGTGATGAGAACACATAAAAATACATGTTTGTGTATACATATGCATGTTCATGTACACATAACACACATGTGCATGTGATTTGTTTAGGAATTTGAGGTAGAAAGAGAATAAGGCAAGTCTGCTCCATTGCCTTATTGATCTTTTCTCTCTTGTCAGTATTATGAATTCCTCCTGTATTTTTCATGACACTTACTTAATAAAATACAGTTAAACAAAACAAAATCATTCATGTACTTCAATACCAATAACTATAAGATACAGAAATTTAACAATCAAAAAATGGCCAAAAATCTAAATAGACATTTCTCCAAAGAAGACATACAGATGGCCAAAAATCACATGAAAAGATGCTCAATATCACTAATTATCAGAGAAATACAAATCAAAACTACAGTGAGGTATCACCTCACACTGGTCAGAATGGCCATCAAAAAGTCTACAAACAATAAGTGCTGGAGAGGGTGTGGAGGAAAGGGAACCCTCCTGCACTGTTGGTGGGAATGTAAATTGGTACAACCACTATGGAGAACAGTATGGAGGTTCCTGAAAAAACTAAAAATAGGACTACCATATGATCCAGCAATCCCACTCCTGGGCATATATCCAGAGAAAACTATAATTCAAAAAGATACATGTGTCCCAATGTTCACTGCAGCACTATTTACAATAGCCAAGACATGGAAGCAACCTAAATGTCTATCAGCAGAGGAATGGTTAAAGAAGATGTGGTATATATATACACAATGGAATATTACTCAGCCATAAAAAAGAGTGAGATAATGCCATTTGCAGCAACACGGAGGGGCCTAGAGATTATCATACCAAGGGAAGTAAGTCAGACAAATATCATATATCACTCATATGTGGAATCTAATTTTTAAAAAAATGATACAAATGAACTTATGTTTACCAAAGTGGCAACATGGGGTGGGGGAGGGATAAATTAGGAGCTTGGGATTAACCTACATATACTACTATATATAAAATAGATAACCAACAAGGACCTACTGTATAGCAAAGGGTACTCTACTCAATATTCTGTAATAACCTATATGGGAAAAGAATCTGATAAAGAATGAATACATGTATATGTATAACTGAATCACTTTGCTGTACACCTAAAACTAACACAACATTGTAAATCAACTATATGCCAATAAAATTTAAAAAAAGAAATTTAAAAACTTTCAAATGATTCTTAAATATCCAGCTCTATCAAAGTCTATCAAAGTGGTTGATAAATAACAAACATTTGCAGATGATTTTTGAAACATATTTAATAACTTAAAAGGAATCAGGTAATTCTGAACTGGTTCAACTATAACAGTATTAGTTTTTGTCTACAGTAGAAATCTCAATTTCTTAAAGGGAGAATTCATGGCTTAATTCTTACACACAGCCTATTATCGTCCCATCTAATGTGCACCCAGAAAATCTCAATATTAATACAAAACAAGTCAATAAACATTAATTGATCAATTAGTTAAAGCATTTGAGGAAATAATAGCTTACTCCAAATATGCTTTATAATAATTACTCACATTTTGAATTTTATAAGCTGTAATTTCCATGTTAAATTTTGAATATTACATACAGTAAGTTTAATTTAAAAAAAGGACTCATATAATTATTCAATATTAGATTTACAATATTTTAGCTTCTGCTTGATTCATATATCTAAGGGTGTTTAGAAAAAGGGCAAAGCGTCAATTAGCAGAGGGCTGCACAGCTTGTAAAATATTTTTTAAATCTACTGGGAGTTCCAACCTCCATAAAGAAAGCCCATTCAATGTTAATGAAGCCATTCCTAAGAAAGGCCTAGGGAATGTCGCAGAGAAAAAAGCATATGAAAAAAAGAATATGACTTGCCAAATTAGTAACTTAATGACTGGAGTAGGTAACTAATCTCCTATTGAACCAGAAATACCATGGGATGGGAGAAGCTCATGCAGAAATAGCTTTCTGCAATCTTTTTTTTTTTTTTTCTCCTTAGAAGAAAAGACAACCAAAATAAAAGCCTAACAGGAATTCACCTAAGACACTTTATCATCCTCCAAGATGCATTTAATAGAAAACGCTGTCTGTAAAATCTCTAGGCTATATCATCTGTGCATACATCTATGTCAAGCCTTGATGCCCAAAGGAAAGAGCTGAGGCAATTTTGGAAGCATTTTAGCAAACATGCTGCTAACCTAGAATTATGCCATGGATCTGAGTCCAAAGAGATAATAACTTGTTATTTTAAAGGCCAGAAGTCATTTTGATAGGTTTGTTTAAATCTTATATACGATTTTGGAAGGAGTGCAGTGCCAGTCTTCAGACCATGGAGGAAATAGGTAGATTAAAATAGAAAATCTTGACAATAATTATCTCTATTATAGTTAGAGATTTGAAACATGGACTTGTGCTTTATATTTCTATAAATATAGAAAAGATATTTAGTCTTTTTTGAAAAGATAACTTGCTAATTGTCTGCTTTCTCAGGACAGTGGTCTTCCATCTCTGCTCCTTGAAGCACTGTTGGGCCACTTAAGGAGGAAGTAAGAGACTGATGTAGTGCCAGGCCCCCAACCAAATCCACCCTCATTCAACAAGAAAAAATTCAAGTTTATCACACATTGAACCACTTCATCTGATGATAGAGATTATAGGTATAAAGAAGTTTGGAAGTTAGCCAGCATATACAATTATTAATGACTAAGATTTATTGACCCACGCTGTATATTAGGTTAAGTGTTTTTTATACATTGTATGTTTAAATCTTTCATGCAAACCTTAATATTAATATGCCCAATTAACAAATCAGGACACTGAGATGTAGAAAAACTAACTTGGCCAAGGTCATAAAGCTCATAAATGGTATGTAATGATATATTTAGAGTGATATATTACTTTAATAAGTGATCTATTTACTTATAAAAATGTAGCCTTAATGTGAAGCTGCTACAACAATCCATTATAGACTGAGTGGCTTGTAACAACAGAAATTTACTCCTTATAGTTCTGGAAATCTGAGATGAGGGTGCCAGTGTGGTTGGGTTCTGGTGAGAGACCTCTTCTGGTTTGCAGGTGACCATTCTCTCCTTGTATCCTCACATGGCAGAAAGAAGATCAGAGAGCTCCCTGGAGTCTCTTTTATAAGGGCACTAATTCATTCATGAGGGCTCCACCTTCATGATCCAATCACTTTCCAAAAGCCCCCTACCTCCTAATACCATCACATGGAGGGCAAGGATGCCAACATACGAATTTTGGGGGGACATGTATATTCAGTCCATAAAAAATGTAAAATCAGCTGTGATATTTGTTCTTCTAGTTGGTGTTTTTTTTGTTGTTTTTTTTTTTAATGTATGCTACCCTGGCAACACCTTTTCCCCAGTAGTTATTTTTCTGTATTGTAAACACAAAGTCCTAGTTCACTTTGGTTTCTCTACTAATGCCCTACCAAACTCCGGTGAGATTATTTAACACTTGCTGACTATTCACTCATTTCAGACATATCACTAATTACAATGAATAAATCTGTGGCAACTAACCCTGGAGCATGTGACTTAATTATCCAATAAGCTGTTAAATTCAGAACATCTGTCTTAGTAACTTTCAATTTGGATTCCATATTTAAAGTCAGAGGTTGTTGGTTTTAAATTTTTCTTTATGAATCCTTAGTACAAATGGAATGCCTTTGCAGGCCTCTGGTTTTACCTGCGTTGCAGGTCTCTTTCTACCTCTTTGAACTGTTTCTAAATACACATACAGAGGTGCACACACATTCCCTACACACACAACTCTAAAAATAAAACTTGAAGATAGCATATCTCATTCATTTTAAGTTAGACCATTCTAAACATGACTTTCAAATTTGTGAAGAACTATATTGCTTGTTGTTTCCCCACTGGGGTATAAAAAGGACCAACAGATAAGCAGAGGAAATTACTTGAAACTAATAATTAACTGCCTTCAAATGGCTAAATCTAATATTGTCAGACTTGTTGTCTGTGAGGTGTTCAATATCACTGACCACTTTGGCTTTCTTGAAATCATCCTCCCTTGGATTCCTTGGCTTTGAGATACTTTCAAAGTTTTCCTTTCAAATTTCTTTAACAAATGTCCTTATGTTCCTTCATCGGTTATTCCCCTTCTATCTGTTCCTAACAGAATGCTGTTCTCTACCATTTCTTGTTCTTTTATTTTCCTTTTTTCACTCTACAGAACTCCCAAGAAAATTTCATCCATTAACAGTTATTGATGTTGTACACTGTGCTCATAACTCCAATTTCTCCTCCTATTACTCCTGCCTACACTCCCACGCTGCAGCCAAACTGGTCCTGTTTCCATCCCTGGAGTGCCTTGGAATCAGGTTCTACCAAAGGGCTTTTCTAGTAGCTCTCTGTGACAGTGTCCTAATGCTGCCTAACAAACTACAACACACATAGGTGCTTTCAACAATACCCATTTATGAGCTCACACTATTCTTCTAAATAAAGCCCTTCCCTGCCCAGTCACTATTTTAACAAATTATCTACTTTTTAGAATTTTAATGACTTCAAAATTTCTCCTGTATTTATATTTTCATTTGTATATTTATGAGTTTCAAATCACTAGAATCAGAGGAGAATCCTTGTCAAACCTCAATGCAGTTTTATCCCTAGACTATAAAATGGCAGTGAAATTTAATAAAGCCTTAGGACCAAATATGCAATTCCCAAATTTAACATTTATGAGAGAAAATTCTCTCCTGAACTGCAAGCCAATGTTTTTTAACTGCTGCCTGTGCAGATCTACCTATGTGTTCTCCACCAACTTCAAATCTAATCTATCAGAATAAAAGTAATTGTATATAATTCCAACACTCTCACCTCTACTTACACTTTAATTAATGGTCTCAGAATTGGCGGGGGTGGAGGGAGAACAGACTAATCTATAGCAAATTAAAAAGACATTTAATCTCTTAACACAAAGCCTCTTTTTTCATAAATGCTGAGTTTTCCAATTTTTCTAATTTTATAAATACTGTGAAATATTTGACCTTGGATAACTAAGGCATCACATACTGCTTCCTGCATTAGTTCCAAAATGTTTAAAATGACTATCACTCACTCAAAGTAGGAGTTCCATAGAAAACTTGAAGATAGACTACCTATATGGTTACTGTAAAAAATCATATTCTAGTTCTGCTTAGAGAGCTGGATTTGATGATTTTATAAATATGTTCTATTCTAGAATTCCAGTCAAATAATAGTTTCCAAATTGGCTGGGTAAGGAGAAGTGGAAACTATGGAAGGCAGAGTTACTAAAAATAGGGAAGGAAAATTAAAAATAAAATTATAAAACATATACAGTTGACCCTTGAACAACACATGTTTGAACTGCTTGGGTCCACTTACATGCAGCTTTTTTTCATTAAATACAGTACTCTATGATCCACGGTTGTTTGAATCCACAGATGTGGAACCTTGGATACACAGGGCTATCTATGGGACTTGAGAATCCAGGGATTTTGGTATCCATAGTGGGTCCTAGAATCAATCCACCCCCGATACCAAGGGACTACCATATATTATTTTTTCAATATTCAACATAAAGTCACAACTTCTACAAATGAAAAGTAATTTCCTACAATAATATGATCAAAGCTGGATTCTCAACAACACACAAATTACTTTTAACTTATAAAATAATATATACTATACCTAAATACAGAAAGATATAGAGTTATAGATATAGATATCTTTATCTACCTATTTGTAATAGGTGCGTGTTCTTCCTTTGAGGCACAATAAATTGTTTTTATATATTTGATATTTAAAAAATTTTCAACATAACATTTAAATCCTAAATTTATCTTAAATTTAGCAAAGTTAAATGCCTGTTTAAATAGATAATTAAATGAGTCTAAAAAGTTATTAATTAGCTGGAATCCTACCACCAAATGCTTCATTTCCCTCTTTTTTTCTCCATTTCTCTTCATTTAAGTTGGTTTTTTAAATATTAATTTTGTCATCACTCTTACTGAAGATACTTTATAATTCCATAGTTTATTGGCCATTCACAACTTCTGAAGGACAACAGTAAAATATTTCAAAAGAAAAAAGCACAACACAATGGCATGCTCCCGAGCACATGATTCAACTTTTAGATTGCAGCTTGAATATAAACTTATGCTTGACATTCTTCTCTGTATAACCTGAAGAAGAAATTTCCCGTCGCTAATCTTTATACATAGCCATGCATCAATGATTGCTTCTCTATCCCAGATAAAATGTAGATATGAACTTCTCTTATTATTTGTGGCAAGGCACAATAATCGTAGTTAACGTCTTAAACTTAGGATCCCAGAATTATTTTTTATTTTGTTGTCAGAATACTGACAGAGTACCTGCTTTTGTGCCCAAACCTCCTATTTATTCTAAAAGAAGCTAGGCCCACAAATTATATGGGTTACATCATGTAAATAACACTATAGAGAACCATATGCTACAGCCTGATAAACAATTTCATCACCTACCACATTTTGAGCTGTTCCAAAAAAACTTTTTATGACTTATTCTATGTCTGTTTTTTATGTAAATGCATTAAACAGCAATCAGAAACTGGAATGGTGTTCATTAGTTATCCTAAAATTACACAAGGAAGTGGAAAGTGAAGAAATTCACCTTTGTTGGTTCCATATACAGGTAAAAATTGGAGCAGCATTAATTTATTTATCCTACAACGAAAGTGCAAAGTGATAGGATTTGGAGGATTTGGGGATACATGCCTCAACAAAGACCAAGGATAATCTGATATATTTTTCTCTGTGGTATGATTTGAACAGAACAAATTGAAGACCCCATTTCTAAGAAATCTCACTTGTTCAAATTCCTGAAATTCCATCCAGGAAGGATGGAATTCATAGGATCACTCATTTGGATTTAAGAATTATATCTCTCATTGTCTCCTGTTAAATTTTAGTCAATTCCTGCAATGTGATTATTAGATCACGCTTCAGGACTCCGAGGGATGAGATGACAGGAGTATCCAGATGAAGGGCTAGATCCAAACCACCCCACCAACTGAGGATGAGGTATCACAGAGGGGTCTGTCAGGCAGCCAGGAAACAGTATTGCTGCACCATGTGCTGGCGGCATGCAGTCTCTATCGCTTGATCATGGGGACAAAACATGCGGCCAAGTGCCAAAAGAGTATATGTGCTTAATAATTCTACTTAGCAGTGGCTTGGCAAGACCCATTCCAACAAAGCAGGCAGTATGGTGAAAAGATCAGAAACCGAAAATTCCACCTAGTGTTTTAAAATGTACAAATCCTTCTAATAAATATCATCACATTTGAGGCAGTACAAAATGAAGCTATGCAATAAGATTTATGTTAAAATTCTAGTATCAACATTATATATGTAATCTTTGCTAAATAACTATATTTCTTTTATATGCTGTTTCCTAGATGATATAAATAAGGATAATAACAACAATATTGTGTATACCAAATAAAAACAAACCTGGACTTAGGTAAGGAGAGTCTTTTGGAAAAAAACTTTTGTAATAGGGAGAGATCTCTGACCACAAGACCTGCAAGCATCTCAAAATTAAACAGAAGAAAAAAATCTTATTTATGTATTAATTACTGTGAGAGGTAAGTAGGACTAGCAGAATTTTGTTAGGGAGGTAGTAAACAGTGGGGATGAACAGAAAATATGACTGGGTATATCAGCAGAAGATGTTTCTCTCTTTGGTCAGCTAGTTCTTGGAATGAGTTGTTAAGAGGGTATGCTATATACCTTAGTGCTTATTGAAGCGTAGCGGCAAGCCAAAGTTTCAGGCTCTGTGGGGAGATGAGAAGCTTGACTAAAGTCTGCTCAAACCAAGTAAGTGGGTAAGTAATGGGCAGTTGTAAACACTTGGTCAAGTAGCTGGAAAGACTAAATGAGATATTTTGCTGTGTTTGCTTGGTTGGCTATTGTTATCTGATACGTATGGATATCATGTGAGTATAAAGATATGTTTGACCCAATTTTAAAAAGTAAAAATTTATAATATAGGATTAAGATAGATAACTAATAAGAACCCACTGTATAGCACAGGCAACTCTACACCATACTCTATAATGACCTATATGGGAATAGAATCTAAAAAAGAATGGATATATATATATATATACGTATAACTGATTCACTTTGCTGTACAGCAGAAACTAACGTAACATTGTAAATCAGCTATACGCCAATAAAAATTAAATTTTTTTAAAAAAGAGGGTATCACTTTAATTATTTATGTTTGTTCTGCTATGCACAGAATCAAAGTTTCTCATTTTTCTATGACACAAAGACAATGATTCAGTTGAGCTAATTATAGTGTGAGCCAAAGGAAAAAGTTATCAAAATCCTTTTAAATACTTGGTTTAACTGCAGGACAGACCCTGCTTAAGAATAAATTTTACAAGTCTTTTGAAAGCTGAGATTCTATTAAGTCCATAAAAATATCATTCCTTTTTATGGCAACATATGAGATATAATTTTAAGCATCTTCACTTCTAAACATGTTTTTCTCAACTTTTAGGTACAAAATATCTTCATGTTGAAAATGAAGCTATCACAACATCTTAATTTGAAGGAACATTTCACATTTTCTTTTCTGTATAAATGTTATCTTTCTATACCTCCATTCGTCATCCATGGTATGTTAAAGAGAAAGCAATTATTTTCTGCTAAATAGAACATCCTCTGACTATTGTGTTTATGTAATTACAGCCTTCTAAATGAAACACTGTAGATGCAAGAGGACATCATTTATTTTAAAATTTCAAGAACAATATTGAAAGGAGAAACCAAATATACACGCCAAATATAGTAAAGGAAGTATAGTAGTAAAAAATAAACCAGCTTGAAAAATTTTATAGCAGGAATATACTTGGTTCCTAGGCCAACTGCTGTTCAGAAACAATCATAAGCATAATATGGCAAATCCAATATTTTTAAAAAGTACTCTTTGAGTGCCATCATTTCAACACTAATACTGTTCAAAATATATTTGGTATAAATTTATGAGATTGTCACTAAAAATTAACTTATGAACTCCACTGGTATCAAAAGAGTTCCCTACTATGTGAGGCGCTACCTCTGAAGAGTTATACAATTTATAGAATTGTTGAGATAGGATTGTATAGTATTGAAATTCAAACTGCTAAGGCAGAGGAGCTCATTTAACTTGTTTCTTAGAAAGTTTTGTGGTTTCCATGGTTCTATCAGATACAAGGCCAATGTTTAGCAAAAGCCATTCTCTAAAATCAGTGAGGGAAAAAATAATTCTCTCATCATAGAATCACCAGGGAACATTCAGAGGAGGAAGAACTAAAAAAGACACACCATACAGGATTCTACTAATAGGAAAATAAGTCACTGAAGTCAATAATTGGTGGAAAACAATTTGCTTTGAATTGGTGAAAGGCAAATATTCCCTGGAGATATTTTGAGGAAAATGCTATTTCTTAAAATCTAATTTTTAGGCAATTACAGATTGATACTGAAAATATCTTCTTTTAGAAGTACTTTATTCCTTTAAAAATTTAAACAAGTCCCTGATTTAGTCAGGCATAAAAGAGTGAAGCCACAAATGAAGTGAAAAGTGGGAAAGGAAATGCAAAACAATTATATAAAAATATAAAATCAGATTACAAAGTTAAGTATTGCTATACTTGTAAATTTATGTTAGAGGTAATGTTGAGGGGCCGAGATGTTTAATGGAGTACTACTAAATAATACTAAGCCACGTCAACAACTTTAATATCCAACCTAGCAAATTAGTTAAGTAAAATATCTCTAGCATAGTTTATAACTTTTTAACATAATCTTGTCACCAACCTTGAATTCATAAAAATGCTAAATAATAGGTGAAAACTACAGAATGCAACATTGGTAATTTTCTTAACTATTTATTGGGATTTATGTATGGAATTGATATGAAAACACTTTCATATTTTGATATCAGCAGTCATTAGTGATTAGTTTTCTTTCTTCTTCACTTTTTTTCTGTATTTTAAACAATTTTATTTTAAGTTAGTATATAGTTTTGTTAAATGTGTTTATTAAAACTGAGAGAAGAAAGGATAACTGAGTGCTTATGATCATGGTCTTT
The DNA here is from genome assembly GCF_028023285.1 of Balaenoptera ricei. Lineage (NCBI taxonomy): Eukaryota > Metazoa > Chordata > Mammalia > Artiodactyla > Balaenopteridae > Balaenoptera > Balaenoptera ricei. The sequence goes on from NC_082655.1 coordinate 24,631,776, forward strand.
AGAGTCAGACACCCGTGGTTTCTAGAAATGCTGTTACAGTAACATTATTAATGGTCACCAATAACTAGTTGTCTTCTCTTCCATGCATACAAAGGACTACACTTTCTAGTGCTCTTAGGTGGGGCTATTTGCTTAACTCTGGCCAATGGGTTGTGATGAAAATGGCAGATGTCACTTATGGAACAAAATATAGAACTGCAAATATAAGCTATCTATGTTCCCTCTTTCCCTTCAGGGGTGAATCTTGAAGCCATGTGTTAAGAAGAAAATGTTGTTTTGAGGTATTGATAGTTTGGGGGCTGTATGTTAGTTCAATATAAGTTTAATCTATACTAGCCTATATAAAATTAGTAATGGAAGTATGATCCTATTGTTAATAAACTCTAAAATAGGTAGCATTGATGTAGCATCCTGGCTAAATGCGTAACTTATTTTCACGAAGTCTAAGTTTTCTTATACATAAAATGATGTTAAAATTATTACTTAAATCATAGTATTTTGAGTGTCTAAATATGTCATGTAAAGTACTTAACATGGTTCCTGACATTATAAGCATTCGATTAATTTTGATTATTATTAATATATGATAGGTGCAACGGCCTCGTATATCTCAGTTTTGTTACAGTTCAGTGCCTGGGAAATTGGATGATAGAGTTTGAAAAAAGTAATTGAGTAAAATAAGGATTATAGAGTATAAGACAAAGACCTAAAAGTGACTATAAACTCCTATAAACAGAACTCAGGGAATAGATATATTTGGAATCCTGCTCATCATGGTTTTAGTTACCTGAATCTGCTTCTCATTTTTTAAAATTAATTTTTATTGGAGTATAGTTGTTTTACAATGTTGTGTTAGTTTCTACCGTACAACAAAATGAATCAGTTATACATATACATATATCCCCTCTTTTTTGGATTTCCTTCCCATTTAGGTGACCACAGTGCATTAAGTAGAGTTCCCTGTGCTGTGCAGTGTGTTTTCATTAGTTATCTATTTGATACATATTATCGTATTGAGTGAGGAGAAGCCACGCCAAGAAGGTGTCCTTTAAGGCAGGGATATAGATTGTCTCCATGATGGCCAAATTAGATAAAGTAAACATGAAGCTTAAGCGGTAGGAGACAGAGGGGTCAGTTGACACACAGTCTTTCTAGGGAGCCATGTTTCAAGCCAAATACATGAAATCTATGCAAAATTTCCAAAAAGCAAGAGTACCAACACAAATGAGAGGCAGATCCAAGATTCAGGATATAGTCAAAATCTACAGCTGAATGAGAAGATATCCATCCAGACAAATTAAAGAGGACCCACGTTTAGTCTTTCCTATCAAGGAGAACTGGGATGAATAGAAAGTTTATAGTCCCTACCTTTGAAGGTAATTTGCAAAAAGATGGAATTTATATTAGCTTATAACAATAAGCAAAGTAACTAAGTTTTACAAGAAAATAGGAAAAAAGCCAACATCCTTCAAATCAAAGGAGGGAAGAAAGCTAGAAAACAAGCCGTGAAAAGAGACTTGATTAATGATAAATGTTACAAAAGACCAGATTATTAGAATTTCAGAAAGCTGGAGAAGCACAAGATAGGACAGGGCTTGTTACCAATTTGGAAATGTTATCAAATTGAAAACATAAATGCAGTCTAGGGCCTGTTATGGCAGCCTGAAGTGCAGGAGGATAAAGCAGAAGACAGATTAATTAAATGACTGAAAATCCCCACAGACCTAGAGGAAGCATCAAGCTGAAGCCATCACAAAACAGACAATCACATTTGATGCAAAATATGCTCTAGATCTCACATAGCCTCTTAATATACACTGAATTTCATTTGTACAAGTCATCACTATCTTACCTGATTTAATGAAATATTAATCCACTTGGAATCTTTCCTTCTATTCTGCCCCCATCCAACTCATTTCCACATATTGACTAATGATTCCTTTTTTAAAAAGTAAACATTGATTCCAATTCAAGATAATGGACTGGGCACAGAGATGCTTATATTTAATTCCTACTAAAACTGTGTTAAAATAATGGCAAAATATTTTTTTTAATTCCTCATTAAAAAGGAAGACATTCAGGAGATACGATATTTTAAAAAATAAAAAAAATTGAAAACACAGTATATTAGTCAGTTCTCAGAGAAAAAGAGCCAATAGGATATGTAAATATATACAGAGAAATTTACTGTAAGGAACTGGCTCACATGATTACAGAGGCCAGAGTGTGTAAACTTTGCAGTGTGGGCTGGCAAGCTTGAGACATAGGAGAGCTAATGATGCAGCTCCAGTCTGAAGAATGGCAAGCTGGAGACCTAGGAAAACTGATGGTTCAGATGAAGTCCAAAGGCAGTCAGCCAGAGAATTCCCTCTTGCTTGCAGAAGCCAGACATTTTGTTTAGTCAGGCCTTCACCTGATTTGATAAGGCCCACCCACAATATGGCGAGCAATCTGCTTACTCAAGGTTCATTGATTTAAATGCTTATCCCATCCAAAAAACCCTTCATACTGACACATAAAATTATCACGTGTAATAAAAACAAGTACAATAAATGTAAATAAGTACATTGGTAGATGAATCAAAGCAGGGGATCCAGCAATCCATTCCTCATGAGAAGTCTTGCAATTTATGAAGATACCCTAAAGAAACTCAAAATATGTATCTAAAAGAGTGAACAATGGGTGAACATCAGAAAAACCTATACAAATTATGTGTATGAGGCAATGGGTATGTTTCCCCTTCTTTTCTCAAAAGGTAACATGAAGAATGCAGCTACCATGTGCTTACTCTCTAGAAAATAAACAAATCTAAAATATATAATGAGAGAAATTTTTTTGTTCTTTACTCATGAGATTTGAATAAACTGTATAGCATGTAATAGAGGAAATGAGAGAGACCCAAAGAGACCCCATGCCTTCAGGAATTTGGAGGTTTTTAAAATAATGGCCAGTTCTTTGCTCACTCACCTAATAACAGGCCTGATATTGATGAACACAGACCTACTCAAAGAGTTTCCAGCAGCTCTACTATACATTTTAAATGGACAAATAAGGATTCATATGCATGTGCAGAATGTCAGCAACATAATGAATTTCAACAACCAACCGACAACAACAAAAATGATAAGGGAAGGAAAGAAACATTATCCAAGAAGGATAGAACTGAACTGTTAAAGATATAAATTATGGCCTTCTGAGATATAAAACAAATCATAAAATATACATAAAGAATCAATTCAATACATAATCATCCTACTAACAAGAGTTTCAGAAAGGAAAAAGAAAATACCAAACAAAGGAAATTAAGGAAAAAGAATAGTAGAACAGCATTTCCCAACTCTTCAAGCTTTAAGTATTCATCAAGATATTTGAGGCGTGAAAAAAAACAAACAAAATCTTAAAACTAGATACAACCCTGTGAAATTTAAAACAGCCAGAATAAAGAGAAATTTATAAGAGATTCTAAAGAGAGAGAAAAAAAAAGAAGAAATGACATATATTCAGTACAAAGTCACAAGAATCACGATGGCCTCAGGTTTTTAATCAATGATATCAATATCAGGTGCTGAAAGCAATGCAGCAAAGACTTAAAAAGTTCTTACAGGCAATACTGAACCTAGACTTCTATGCACAAATTATTAACCAAATTTGAGGAAAATGTAAAGGAGCATATGTCTGTGTGTGTGAAATTTAAAGTCTCAGAAGTTTAACATTCTGCAACTCCCTTCTTAGGAGTTATTTGAGAATATGCTCTTCCCAATACTGAAGAATACACAAAGCACAAAGGAGGAAGAGGAAGACAGAAGACATGGAACACTGTTGACATGACCCAGGACTTGGAACTGGCCTAAAAAGCAACTGATCCAGATTGCTCTAGCAAGGAAGTTGCTGTGATAAGAGCAGATTATAGAAAACAGCAGATGAATGTACAGACATGATAAACAGAGAAATCAGGGAAAACATAAAAAAGGTAAAGAAAACACCATTTAAAAATTTACAAAATGATTCTCAAGAAAGAAAATATAACCACAGCATAGTTTTGACTATTTAGAAATGAATATTTAGATATTCATTACAACTTAAACTGAGTTACTACTCATAGAAAAAGCAAGTCAGACAAACACGGCTTTGTGTCTGAAAATCAAGATCATCATGTCACTTGCACTTGGCAAGTTATAGATAACAGATGATGGAACATAAAATAAGGAGGTAGAGGGAAAAGGAGGGAAAGGAGAATTTATGAACAGATCAGTGGGGATTCAAGGTATAATTGCTATAATTCATAAAACATGAACTACCTTTTAAGCATATTATTTACAGTTTCAAAGATAACCAACAGAGAACAAATTGGAAAGAGAGGGGGAAGAGAAAGGGGGTGGTGTAAGTTAGCCAATTATTTATCAATAGATAGAAAAACTAATAATGTTTTAAGTCAATATATATCATGCTATACTATTTATAAACTGTCATGGTTTTGGAAGGTTAAATTTGACTAGACTGAACTACATTTTCCAAAATTTTCTTTCTCGTATATTTTCTATTTAGGGTGTGCCAAAAGAAAGACACTTGGGATAAAATTGGATGGAGGAAGGGAAGCAGCAGCCATTTTGCAACTCATACACATCGTTATAGATGTGCTGCCTCACCTCACTGGTGTGAGGCAATAGCTGGCCTATGATGCTCTACTTGTCCCTGGATCCTCTTTCAGCATCTTTGACGCCTGGGTCAGGAGTGTATGTTTAGCTCTGTGATGGGTTGGCTTAAGCTGCTTAGGACACCCACACCACCACTTAACGTACTTTCTGTTTGTCCTCACGAGCTCCAGTTTGCTCTTGATCTCTCCCACCTTCCATTCATGTTTTTATCCTGACTTCCTACCCTGTGGACTTCAGGTTCCAACATAAGACATGAAACAACTGCCTTATTGAGGGAGATTGCCTAACCATTACCACAATTTCATACGGTCAAACTCTATAAGAAATCAACGCACATGTATTTGTACATATCTCCAGGTGATTCTGCTTCTCTTGATGAAGCTTGATTGATATAATGATCCAATCAAGAGGTATAACTAATTACTATGATATCTGTGATTTACTTTTAAATAAACAATGGGAAATTACATATGCCTTAGTTTTAAGCTACTTTATGGGCCAGTTATTTTTCCTAATTAATAATTAATTCATATTAGTAATTAATGCATATTCCAAGAATGGTCATTTAGCATTAAATAAGAGAAACTATACCTTAGAAGTGCTTACTACAGTTTGATTCAGTGTCCTTCACCTTCAAGAAATATACAATTGCATTTACAGATTTTCACATTGGTCAAATTTAATGGCATATTAATTCACAAAATGTGTATTAGAAACATATTCTCATTGGTGAAATCAGTTATATTCGAGATATTTGCCGCGGTTAAAATCTTTAAGACATATTCCCTTTTCTTGATAAATTAGGTACAAAACTCTCGTGAGTATTACACTCTTCCCCTCCTAGAATGTGCCTGAGGCACGATACTGTGTCTAGGTAAAAGTTTGAAGTATTTGTTTTTCATGACGTTGAACATAAAGTTGATTGAATCTTTCCTTTATATCAGTGCTTTGTAACCTTGGGTAATTTTGCCTCCTAAAGAATATTTGGCAATATCTGGAGATTTGGGGTTGTCAAGCTTAGGGGAGAGGAAAAGGCAAGTATTACTGGCATCTTGTGGTAGAGGTCAAGGATGCCACTAAACAGTCTATGATACCCAGCTCAGCCCCTTAAAGAATAATCTATCTCAAACTTTATAATAAAAGGTATGATCAGGGCATATTCAAGGATGATGATCTGGAACATATTTTCTAACTTTGACAAAGGAATATAATTTGTCTTTCTTCAAGCTTTCTAATAAGTAACTTTCAATGTCATTTTACAACCAAGAGAATACCTTTAATTAAATAATTAATAGTAACCATTACTGGTTAGAATATTTAGGAATTGGAATTTATATACCTCTGTGGGAATATAATCATGTGCTCAAAAAATTTATAAAAATTCAGAGCATTAATTAGCCACATATTAGAAAAACCCATATATCCATCACTACAATATATTCATATAAAGAACACTATGCAGCAATAAAAAAAGAATAAACTTTAGCTATATGTGCATGAATAGATGTATTTTCTGCACAAAAATATTAAACAAAATAACTAGACAACAGAAGAAATTATACTGTATTGCTGGATAATTCCATGTATACATACAGTTATATAAATGGGCAATATAAGTCAGACTGTCATTTTGGGGAGGTAAGGACTGAGGAGGAACATAAAGGTAGATTCTCCATGCTCACGATTCTCTATATCATCATTTGGCATGTAGTTATAAAAGTGCATTCATGTTTTACTTTTACATGTTTTGAACTGCATATGATGTTATGTATCAACGCAAAATAGTTGAAAAATGTAGCTAACTCTATTTAGTTACAAAGTCATCCTAAGAACACAGTGTCATTGAATTTTTTACACAAGTTTTTTGTTTGCTTTATTTTTACAGTAAATTTTTTGACCAATATTCATGATGCGACACAGAATTGTATTGTGTGGCATGGAAGGCAGTTATCAAGAACCGACTTGAAATGTGATCAGGAGAGTCATACTCTAAAGAACGATTTTAGGACTAAATCAACTAATTTATTTTCCTTTTTATGTATGACAAGTATAATATATGATAAAATATTCTCATTAATGTAATAAGTACTAAAAATGAATCTAATAAAGATAAATTGGCATTAAATCATTGTTTAATTGGCAAATATATTTCCTTAACGTTACACACCGTACTTGTTCACCTACCGTATTTTAGGTGATCTACTGGGTAGGATATACATTAATGACCAAGAGGAAAATTTCCTGCCTTCAAAGGGCTATGAAAGTAGTGTGACAAATAGACATTGCTATGATTAAATTAGAAAATGCATATGTATGAACATCTCTATTAAGATATGCTCATCCAAGGTTTTACTTAAAATTAATGTTATTCTCTCTGAGGAATGTAAGTTTGAGTAGGCATCCACAGAGTGGACAAAACAAAGTCCAAGGCTCAGTCAAGGCTGACACTCACACAGAATCTCAGTTTGCAAGCCCAATAATCAGAGATCAAATTATGTCAGTTTGGGTGACAAGATATGATTAGATGAACAAGAGATTTATTGGAGGAAGGAAGGACAGTTGGATACAAAGAATCTCAGACTGCAGTGCAGTTCTAAGAAAGACCAGCTGAGCCAGTGGGGAGTCCCGGGGCCACCTGAAGGATCCCTGTCTCTTGCAGAAATGGGGAAGCACTGGCATCCTCACCTTGCTCAGTCATTGCCTGAGAGCCGCCGGCAGGAAGTATATCCTCACCAAAAAGTATCTCCTCACTCTGGACGGATCCAGAGTGGCAGCACCTCTGTGAATCATGTAGCTAACAGTAAGAAATCTGAACAACACATTTTCACTGCCACTCCACAAATCAAGTTGCACAACTCTCCTACGTAAAACATTTAAATGCCATTAGGCTCAGGATGTAAATCAAACTCTTTAGAATGACTTAAAGGGCTCTTTGGAAATGAGCTCTTGTACTCTCATTCATCAAGTTTCTCATCATTTCTTTTCCATACTTTAGCCCCCCCTTATCAAACTTCATATTCTTCTTCCAAATAGTCCATGGATCTTATACCCTCTAGGCTTCTACACATACCATTCTCTTTTGAAAAATTATTTAATTAATTAATTAATTTATTTATTTATTTTTGGCTGTGTTGGGTCTTCGCTGCTGTGTGCGGGCTTTCTCTAGTTGCAGCTAGCGGGGGCTACTCTTCGTTGTGGTGCGCGGGCTTCTCAATGCGGTGGTGGCTTCTCTTGTTGCAGAGCACAGGCTCTAGGCACGTGGGCTTCAGAAGTTGTGGCACACGGGCTCAATAACTGTGGCTCACAGGTTCCAGGGCACAGGCTCAGTAGTTGTGGCCCACGGGCTTAGTTGCTCTGCGGCATGTGGGATCTTCCCAGACCAGGGCTGGAACCCCTGTCTCTTGCATTGGCAGGTGGATTCTTAACCACTGTGTCACCAAGGAAGTCCCTTTGCCATTCTAACTGAATGAAATAATCTTCATTTTTACCTGGCCAATTAAAAAGAATCTATAAATTTTAAGATTTCAGTTTACTCTCCGGAGATGTCTCTCACAAAAACTGAAATAGTTTTGCCTCACTTTTGGTCTCTTAGACCTTGTTATGTACTCCGTCATGTTGCCTATCACAGCAGACTGCATCTGCCCATTTGTTTTTCCCTTTCTGTTAGACTAAGAGTTCCATACAAAAAGCATCCTATTTCACTGAGTAGTGAATTCCCAAATAATAGCATAGTGCCTGGCATGTATTTAGTAAATATTTGTTGACTACTTGAATATACACATCTAGTTGGGTCAGTATGGTTCTAGGTACCAAACTTGGGTTTTTGTCAATTGCTCTCATTGGATATCCAGAAAAGGTAGGATGTTAAATATGGTAAAATCCCCGCATTAGGGAAGGGAGACAGCTGTGAATGACTCTTCTTTCCTCTATCAAAGATTATCTTACATAAGGGCTGGAAAATTTGTATATAAGGTAAAAGTATATCCCAATTTATTCAAAACAGCCCTGACTTGTTAAATTATACTTGTTACCTTTGCTTAATTATTAAAATTAAACAATTTTGGTTCCTTTTGATTCCCTTTTGATTCCCAAGAGTGGCTCAAGTTTGTACAAAAATTATATAGTCCCCTTATCACATAAGCCTTGGAACTAGAAGCACAGAGCATTTGTCATAAAGTACAGGAATAACTAATTTCACTGTGTTTGCTATATGGGCATAGTACATGAAACTGATAAAATTTTTCTTAAGAAGGGGAAATAAAACAAAAGATTACACAAGTGAAAACTAAAAATATAGACAGAATAATGATTTTGTTTAAAAGATCATAATCTTAAAAGTATGATATATATTATATCTAGATTTGAAATGTTTGTTACATGGTTGTACAATCTTTGAAAGAAAATGAAAACTTCTCAGTAAAGGATATAATGCTATATTTAATAGTAATTTAATGAGCTTAAAAATTAAATCACAAACATTTTAATATTGTACTATATTTTCATACAGGTAGTGTTAAATTTTCTCACTTCCATTATCTAAAAAGAAGTACTACTATTGTGTAACATCCAGTAAAAAGTATCGTTTTTTAACTGAAGAGGAATCTTATGCTTAAATAGTATTGCTGTAGCCTTATAGCCCCACTGAGGCCTCTTTGAATAAAAGAAATTTCTCTCCATAGGGGAAAAAAACCTCAGAAGATTCTTATAATTAGTTAGCATAGCTCTAAGACTATTTACTGCACCCAGAAAAAGAAATCAACACAAAATTTAGGTCAGAAAACAGAAAAGGAGAAAAAATACAACACAAAAAAGTTATGAACATACTCAAATATGTATGCATATAGATTCCTAATTCTAAATTTTGAGACCCTGGAGAAGAGAGAGAGCATTTGTATTTTTTTATATTTCTATATTAATACAGTCACTGATTGATAAAAAATATTTTTTCATAAGTCATTTAAAAGAGACAGCCGTTAACTGACAATAATGTACTAGTGGGTATTTAACCCATTACTAGTGGGTTAAATATTATGGGTATTTAACCATAATATTGTGGTTAAAAGCATGGACTTTAAATCCAGATACTGGAATTGAAGTGGGTTTCATAAGAGATCCTACCTCACGTGGTTGTTATGAACATTAAGTAAGCCACTGTTTGTGAAGCGCCTGAAGGTATTCACACAACAAAGCATATGTTTATAAGTCTTGTTATGATTATTGTTATTAGTAATACTGAGTGAATGACCTAGGCTTTATCCTCAATTTGTTCTTTGGATAGTGGAAGAGACAGACAAACAGATAAATCTACTAGGATGGATTAGAAGAATTTAGAGCCATGAATATTTCTATTTAGCAATAAATGCCGTGATAGTTGCTCAGTAATACCATGCTCACAATATCACTGATTTAGATCCAGGAGTGTGTTTGATTGTCTTTTATTTTCCATATCATTCAAGTAATTCTGTTAACTTAAAGAACAAATAAAAATGTTTCTTATTAGGGTCTAAGAATTCAGAGTTTCATTGAACTTAATTTTTTTTTAACTTCCTGCTAATAAAAAGAGTTCCTTTCAGTTCATTATTTTTATAACCATGGTTTGATGGAAGAGTCTAAAGTAGTGGACATTGTGATTCACTCAATTCCAAATGTAATGTAAAAGCAAATGAGTACATTAGCAGTAAGAAGACATTCAGTCTGTCAAAAAAATAATACATTACTTTAGGCTTGTAATATATTTTTTAATCACTTGGTGGTTTAGTTTCCTCAAAGGAGTGAAAATGAAAAAATCTAGGCTCAAAATACAAGATATCGACTTGCCCGTTGGCTGTTATATTAAAATGCTCAATTTCACCATATGAATACACAACATTATTTGTCTAAAGTGTCAATTTTCTATGGTTTTATTCCTGAGTAATGCATCATAATTACATAGGATTCAATAATAATGATGATAATAATAATAACAGTAGTAATAAATAATACCTTCTAGTAAGACTTCTTATGCCTGCACCTGTAAAGGGTCACACGATTTTAAAATAAAACATTTTAGAAGACCATTCATTATATTGCTGTTGATGCGATTCACATTCAAGGATCTCTGGATGTCTGAACACTTTCCACATGGCTCATATAAAAAGGGAAACCATATTTACCTATATCTACATTATTTCCTCCAGAACTCTAATTTGATGTTTATATCATAGTATTCCTTATCACATGTTATTTCAAGTAGTTATAATGCACTTCTTATTTCGGATTTCAAACTTCATGAAAGCAGGTACTTAATCTATTGTTTTCATGTATTACATATTTAATAAATCCCCAAGGCCAGCCAGGTTTACCTCTGTAATAATTTTTACACTATATTTCTCCTTTGGACATTTCCAGGCTCTTTTTGATTGACATATGGACACCAACAGGGCAAAACGGCTCTGATCCCAGGTTCACTATCTGGATTCCTGTCATCCTCTAGGATTCAGTAATTCCTCACTGCTATTATATTTCAGTGCTTTTCAAAAATTTTTTTCTTTCAAGTTTTTACTTGTCTTTTGAAGGAGGACTCTTACAAAATATGAACCTGCTATTTACAATTGTATAGGTTTCTTTCTATGTGTATTTTAACTTAATATAGGTCATTAAAATTTTTACCTGCAGTATCATACAAAATTGTAAAATACTTGAATATACTGTCAGCAATGGTGGGGCAAAAAGAGTTATTTACTGGTTTTGCTTTATAAATTGATAGAGGACAATTCTTATATATGTATATATCTGTAATTTATTTACATTTTTTTCATTTTGAATATGTATTTCACATTTGGTAATTTATTTCAGGGACACAATCGTAAATGTATACAAAGAATCTAGTACAGGGACTTCCCTGGTGGTCCAGTGGGTAAAACTCTGTGCTCCCAATGCAGGGGGCCCGGGTTCAATCCCTGGTTGGGAACTAGATCCTATATGCATGCCACAACTAAGAAGTCCAAATGCAGCAACTAAGAAGTCTTCGTGCTGCAACTAAAAGATCCCACATACCACAAGTAAAGATCCCTCATGCCACAACTAAGACCCAGCTCAGCCAAAATAAATAAACATTAAAAAAATTTTTTTAAATAAATAAAAAAAATCTAGTACATTATATAATACAAAAATTAAAATCAGTGTTCATATCTAATGAATCCAAAGATTAGGACATTTAGAAACATAAATAGGGGGAGTATTGTGCATATGGTGAAATAGCCAATTTTGCTATTACTCTTACTAAAATAAAATTAGTTAATTTTGCCAATGTTTATCAAAGTTAAGACTGTTATTCTAAGAGAGTTTATCAATTTTAGGTTGAACTAAAGAACTGAGTCAAAAGTATAAACAAGGACAACACCAGGAACATCTGAGTTACATGATTTGGTAGAGATATATACCTTTGCTTTATCTTCATTAACACATTTATTTACTTGTTTGTTTAAAACATGTGAGTATAAAGATGCGATCTTAAAGTCTATGGATAGTGATTATATCACTGTTTCCCTGTTACCCATTCATAACACACCTTCAACAAATGTTCTCTTCTGCCCTCTCTTCTCTAGTTGTTTAATCTCAATATCTTATTCATGGAAGAGTCAGATCTTGTTGACTCCTTGTAGAATTACTTGACTGGTTCAACCTTCAACAAATATGATCTAAACCATCTTTATAACTGACTACTGTTATTAGTTTTTCCCAATATGTGGATAAAAGCTGACCAATAATTTCCCTGAAACAACTGTTGTTAACTTGCACAAATTTTTAAACTTTCTATGCATATAATCCATTTTTTATTAATACTCATCTCTAGGATCATTGAGAAAAACTTAAAAATGTGTATTTTAATATGACTTTGATAAGTTTGATAAACTTTAGTAGTCAACTTCATTCACTCATATTTATTGTCAAGGTGAAATATATTTATTAAGCAACAGCAGGAGACATCATGTACCAAGCATAGGATTGACAGCAAGAATACAGGGAAGAGAATTACTTTAGGTGTGGTTACTACATTCACGGATCTATGAGTATAGCAGAGACTAAATCACAATGAGTTGTTGATCATAAAAGCAGTTTCTGCCTCAGGTTCATCTATGACCTAAGCAACATTATGCTGCTACAGAATTTGAATAAAAGGTAGAGAGAGAGGAAAAGAAAAGTCTATTTACAGTCTTTAATATTTTTAGGAAACAACTACTTTGATTAGGTCTCTTGTATTTGATTACTCTACATCAAAAATCAGAAGTCTAACAAAATATTATGCAAGGTCTATAGTGTTTAAAATTGAATTAACTTCTATCTTCTGAGATATTCTTTTTGGTAATTCATTTTTATTTCTGATTCTACAGAATAAGTGATATAGCCAAAGACACTGATAACATTTGCTAACCTCAAACCCAGGGATGTTCTGTGAATGCCATTACTTGGGTTATTTAGCCTCAGTAAGTTGCATTTTAGTGCTTAAAATAATGCTGATCTCACTACTACAATGTGCTCCCCATTCCCATAAGTTCTTGCACTGATAGAATTATACCACAGGGAGACTCATAATTGTTTGTCTCTTTAATGTAATTACCATAAGAACTGCCTTGCTTGGAACACTGAGAGGATAGTTCCAGAACTTGTTGGCCTCAATGGTTATAGGGTCTGTGTACTTAATTATTTAAATACACTTCACTCTATATTTTGACTCAGGACTAAAACTATACCAAGGCCAGTAGAAGATGGTTAAAAATTGCCGGACAATCATTAGAAAAAAAAGAAAATCTAGTTTAAGATATTAACATCAAGTAAGTCTGTATATGATTCATTAAATGAAACCAAAAGAGGATATTATAAAATGATAAAAAAAAAAAATCTACATTGAGGATTGAAATGCCATGACCCCTTAAAAACCAAATTACTGTTATAAAATATAGGAAATATAAAAACAAATTCTGCAGAAACACAATGGAAATAAAAAAAACTTACTGCCTCTATTATGTTAGAGGATATACCTTAAAGTAAGAAAGGATATTGAAGAATCAAATGATATTTAACCAATAATGTAGTTTTTAAAATATATATTGAATTCTATGCCCTGAAATACAAAGCTCCCTATCAAATCCTCATTAAACATTTTTAAATGTTGTCTATATATTATTCTGCAAAGGAAATCTCAATTTCAAAATTATCAAATAACATAGGCCATGTACTTTGAACAATATAAATAAATGTACTACAACTAAAAAAGAATATCAAAACAAAAATACAAAAACTATTAAAAAATCAAAAATAATGTTGGTGCCAAAAATGGAAATTACCACCAAAATTGCTAAATATCTAGAAAAATGTTTTAATATAAAGATTACATAGCTAAATTTACAGATATTTAAATTTTTCCCTAAAGAAAAAAAAAATCACTTTTAACCTGTTTCAAGGCTACATGAGAGAATAAAATTGAATTAATCATCTACTTTAAGAATTTAGACATAATATTAAAGAAAAAATAGTGGATTAAGAAATGGAGACTGAGGACTTCCCTGGTGGTCCAGTGGTAAAGAATCTGCCTTCCAATGCAGGGGACCAGGGTTCGATCCCTGGTTGGAGAACTAAGATCCCACATGCTGCAGGGCAATTAAGCCCGTGGGCCACAACTATTGAGCTCGCGCCTCAACGAGAGAGCCCACGTGCGGCAAACTAAAGAGCCCATGCACCCTGGCGCCTACGTGCCACAACTAGAGAGAGAAAACCTGCACACCACAGCTAGAGAGAAGCCCGGACACTGCAACAAAGAGCCCACACACCAAAACGAAAGATCCCGCATGCCTCAATGAAGATCCCGTGTGCCGCAACACTCAGCGCAACCAAAAAATAAATTAATTTTTTAAAAAAAGCACTGACCATCAAAGAAAAAAATATGCAAGTAAATTGGACCTAATCAAAAAAAAATATTTTTAAATGGAGAATGAGTAGAATAATAAAAATATACAAGAAATAATCCTATCTAAAAAGAATATATTCTAAAAAAATAAGACATGGAGAAGCCACACAATGCAGCGAAATAAGAATAAGGAAAATCACAACATATGCAAAGTAAATTGAAAGGGCCAATGAGTGCTCTGTAAAACTCATGCAAATAATTTGAAGCATTAGATATAACATAAAGTACAATTTTTTAAATGTCATTACGTGACAGGAAACCTAAACCGTTAAATGCCTTGGAAGAAACTGGTAAAACTGTCAGAGTAGTACCATTAATAAAACTAATTAACATTTACTGAATGCCAAACATTTCAAGCTCTGATTAAAGAGGTTTACACAGCTTATCAAATTTGCTTCTAATAGGGTTTCTATGAGGAAGTTACATAATTTTTTTCAAGTTGTAATGAAGAAAATAATATACAGTGTAATTTTTTAAGATTAGAAAAAAAAACTTCGCCATTTATTTTGTAAATTAGTCGATCTAGCATTAGTACCAAATTAGTGAAAGATGGAATGAAGATGAAAACTGCCAATTAATTTAACTGAAAAAGTCCATGCAAAAAACTGAAAGTACTAGCTTATTAAATTCAGTGTGTACATATCCGTATACTGCATGTAAATGAGGTTTCTCTCTGGGTTACAATCTCATCTCAAGGCCTGACTGAGGAAGGATCTTTTTGAAGATCACTTGGTATTGGCAGAATTTATTTCCTTTGGACTTTTGGACTAAAAGCATCAGTTTTTCCCTGGCTATCCACTAGAGGTCACATTCAGTTCCTTGCTATATGGGCCTTTACATAGAGTATTGCACATATCAATTTGTTTTATCAAAGCAGGCAAGGGAGAGGGTCTTCTAACATGGTAGAAATTACAATCTTATGAAGCATAATCATGGAAATGCTATTCCATCACCTGTGAAATATTCTCTTGGTTAGAAGAAAGCTGTAAGTCCCACCCATATTAAAGGAGAGGGAATTACAAAAGAATGTAAATACCAGAAGATGGGGGGAGGCATCTTATCACTTCCCATCCATTGAAAAACAATATTTAAGCAATGATTATGGGTTAAAATACTAAATATTTAAAAGCATCAATCCTCCCAAAAAATACCAATATTTTGGACTTAATACCAACTAAAATAACCTTTTACTTTTTTCTTGGAAACTGACAAAACTATTCTAAAGTTGTCTGAAAATTAAGCATGTAAAAAGAATCAGGACATGGTCAGGATAAAGGCAAATAATAGAGTAATAAAAGACCTGCCAGTTACTAAAATATTTATTATTATTGACAAAAAATGTTTGTCACTAGAGAAAAAATAGAGTCTGTAAACAGTTCCAAATATGCACTGGGTTTTACTACACGATTAAGAGGACATTTTAATACCAACATAAATTCTAAGTGGCTAAAAAATCTATAGTGAAAATATGATAGGGAAGTATAAGCTATTAGATGAAAGTCTGGTTAAATAATTTTATAAATTTGAAGTATAGAAGGCCTTTCTATGCTTGACCTAAAACCAGAAGATCATAAAGTAAAAAGCTGACAAATTAGATTCTATAAAATTTTATAAAATTATTTATAAAAATTATTTTATAAAAATTTTTATAAAAATACCAACAACAATAAAGAAATCTAGTAAACTAGGGAAGTATTTGCAAAACATATATTAAATGAGGTACTTGTTTCCTCAAATAACAATGGTTTTATTTAATTAAAAAAAAAGAAAAACAGGAAACAAACAACTTGTCAGAGAGCAAAATTTTTAAATGTTTGTTTGAAAAGATTCTAAAACTCAAACATAATTTAAGACATGCAAACTAACCAAGCACTAAAAAAACCCAGCTGAATTTGAAAAAACCATTAAAATAAGCTGACATCCACTATATGTAAATCAATCCAAAAGTAAAAACCTTACCTTATTCAAAATATACAATTTGCTATTCCTAACTTGTAATTAGATGATTTTTCCACAGTGCCATACTTATCACTATGTAGGGTCCCGAAAGTACCCAGGGAGCTATAAACAGATGTGAAAGCCTATGCTTGGCAGCCAGATGGAATCAATAAATGGCAGGTTCACCGAATCCTTAAACTGGGATAATCTCATAGGAAGAAGTCAACAAGATTTCTGAAAGGAAAAGCTTGCCTAACACCACTCAAGTATTTGAATTGATATATAATGCTGTAATAGATCAAAATAATGAATAAAAATTTGTAGATTTTTAAAAGAATTGTGAAAGGGTATATATTAAGCATATGTTTTTATTTTCTGTAATTTTCATGCTCTGACATCTGGGGCCTAGCTGACACTGGAGGAACTGCCTCTTGCAGGGTTAGCTACTTCTTAGATCAAAAGACTTGCCTGTGATTGTGTTTCATATGCAAACCAACCTTTACAGAACCTGCACCCCAAGCACCAACTCTACTATGTGGTGCTAGGCATTTTCCTATGTGCTAGTCCATTACAAGTTATTTTAAATTAGTACAATTTTTGCAAAGTAATCTGAAATATAATTAGGCCATATTTACCATTATTCCTAATCAGGGAAAATCAGTTTTCTAATAAACATGTCAAAACTACAGTGTGAAAAGAATGGAGGAACTGTCTATTAATATAAAAAGAAATAAAACAAAACAAACAAACAAAAAAACCCAATTTAAAAATGGGCAGAAGAAGGACTTCCCTTGTGGCGCAGTGGTTAAGAATCCTCCTGCCAGTGCAGGGGACATGGGTTCGATCCCTGGTCCAGGAAGATCCCACATGTCGCGGAACAACTAAGCCCATGTGCCACAACTACTGAGCCTATGCTCTAGAGCCCACGAGCCACAACTACTGAAGCCCGCGTGCCTAGAGCCTGTGCTCCACAAGAGAAGCCACTGCAGTGAGAAGCCCACACACCACAACGTAGAGTAGCCCCTGCTCACCGCAACTAGAGAAAGCCCATGCACAGCAATGAAGACCCAATACAGCCAAGAATAAATAAACAAATTTATAAAAAAAAAAAAAAAATGAGCAGAACTGAATAGGCATCTTTCCAAAGAGGAAACGCAGAGGCCAACAGGCTCATGAGAAGATGCTCAGCATCACTAATCATTAGGGAAACACAAATCAAAACCACAATGAGATATCACCTCACACCTGTCAGAATGGCTATCATCAAAAAGAACACAAATAACACATGTTGGTGAGGATGTGGAGAAAAGGGAACCCTTGTACACTGTTGGTGGGAATGTAAACTGGTGTAGCCACTGTGGAAAACAGTATGGAGGTTTCTCAAAAAACTAAAAATAGAACTACTATATGACCCAGAAATTCCACCCCAGGGTATACATCTGAAAAAAACAAACACACTAATTTGAAAAGAGACATGTACCCCAATGTTCATAGCAGCATTATTTACAATTGCCAAGATATGGAAGCAACCTAAGTATCCATCAATAGATGAATGGATAAAGAAGATGTATATACATACATACACACACACACACACACACACACACACACACGTATACATACAATGGAATACTACTCAGCCATATAAAGGAATGAAATTTTGCCATTTGCGGCAACACGGATGGACTTGGAGGGCGTTATGCTAAGTGAAAAAAGTCAGAGAAAGACAAACACTGTATGTCACTTATATGTGGAATCTAAAAAAAATACAACAAACTAAATATAACAATAAAGAAGCAGACTCACAGATGTAGAGAGCAAACTAGTGGTTACCAATGAGGATGGGGGGAGCGGCAACATAGGAATGGGGGAGTGGGAGCATAAACTACTGGGTGTAAGATAGGCACAAGGATATATTGTACAACATGGGGAATATAACCAATATTTTGTAATAACTGCAAATGAAAAGTAAACTTTAAAAATTGTATAAAAATTTTTTTAAAAATCAGCAGAACTGCCCATAAAAATGTGATAGTTTAAAATTTATAGGTTAAATATTGTTAGTGACCAGAGTCACTATAGGAAGAACACAAGAATCTACACAAACTGAATTATATTTCTAATAATGCCAAGCTAAAGCAAAACCAGTTTTTGACGATGCTATTTTTTTTCATACTTTTAAAAATACTATGGCTTAAGAATGAAGACTAGCTTAGACTTGGAGGTAAAATCAACACCAAAGTATTAAAGTTCACTTAAACTTTAATACTTCAAAATATGCTTATCCTGTTTGGGGGATGGTAAAGAGACATGTCATAATTCACCAGTAACTAATCTTATTTCTACAACTGTACAATATAGAAAAGTTTATGTGATTCTAGCAGTGTTTTCATCTTGTAAATGAATCTGTGAATGAGCTTCTGCCTTATGCCTCTTCTAATGGCACTGTTGTTAGATTTTCGTTAACAGTTTTTGATCAAGAAGCATGTGGATTTTATGTAAATTGTACTAGAAAATCCTATGAGATTTATATCTTATGAGATGTAATATATTATAGTAACTTTCCCTGGTGGAGGATGGGGAAATTTAACATATAGGTTTCCAAGTAATACAGTAACTTGAAAAACTTAGGTTTACTTACGGTTTCCAAGATTCACAGTGTAATGACTAAGAGAGTAAAAATAATGAACAAACTTGGGATTGGTCCCTGAGACACTTTAAACTCCAAATTCCATGTGACTACTTTAGAAATTCTGCCATCAATAGTACATATAGGAAAAGATTGAAAGGAAGCTTAACTTGGTTTACATCTCTCTTTAGTCTACATTTGAAGTTAATGGAAGTGGTTTCAAAAAAACACTCCCTAACCCAGAGAAAGAGAGAATGAAGACAAATTTGAGGACATGGATGAGGGTACAAGTTTTCAGTGGTCATTTTCTGAACTCTGACAACCACACCCTACCTAAATATGCCCCTTCTGTTATTTTATTTCTTTTTGTATTTAAATTTAAAATAGTTTATTATCATCGTCTTCATCATCCTACCATCATCATTATCACATACATCAGTCATTTGGAAACTATCCTATTGAAGCACATTTTAGTTTAGACAGAATATCCTTCTTTACTTTCTTATATCTGGAGACCAAGAATTATAAACACTCAATGAGCATTTGATGATATATTATGTCCCTCATTCCCACCATGCCAAAAAGAGGAAATCCTTGAAAGTCTCAACATTCATATTCAACTTAAACTTGGCATTACAAAACCACAAGACAACTTCATGTATCATCTTAGAGTGTCTCAAGTCTACTTCACCAACTTTACACTGACTTAGTTTTATTTTAAATGCCAGAAAAGGGTAGGTGACTGCATTTTAAGTATCTGGAGTGACTCTTCTACCAGCTTTAAATTAGTGGCTATTGCTAACCCGCAGAGTTCATAACACACACACAGTCCGCTTGGTGGGCAGACTAATAAGGATGTCCCCAGGGTTTGCATTATCAACAGCTCCTATTGAGTTCAGTTCTGTGGGACCCTCAAAATAATGTGTTTAAATAGGTTTGTCTCTGTGTGTTTCCGCCCAGGATCTTTCTTAGAAGTAACTTCACTTTAAGTTTTACGTTAAAATGACAATTATAATCTCAATTAGTTAAGCAAAATAGGAATGAAGCTCATGCAAAATCAATTACTTAAAGAATGACATTACAGATGCTACAGTGAAAGATTCAAGGAAATGCTATAAATTTGGAAAATTTAGCCTAATACTTCCAAATCTAGAATTTTAACTTAATAAAATCTTTATTTTACTGATAAATCCCCAAATGATGATTTTAACCAATGGTTAATTTCTATATACCACATTTATATAATATTATTTTCATTAGCTGCTATAAACTTTAATAGATCAATACTAATAACAGTATCACTATAGAACCATCTATAAAATTCAGCATGTGACTCTGTGAGCTTAATTTTCTGCATGTTTTAACAGACACTGGTGTCATTTAAATAACAATCTACCAATCACATAAAAACGTAGCACTGGAAAATGCAGCCAAATCAAAACACAAAATGAAAATATCCAATAATTCCTGATAGTATTATTTGATAATTTAGCAACTGGTAGTATGATTTCAACTATGGCTTAAAGAATGAAAATGCTGATTTTGAAGTCAGGGAGAAATATATTTATTATATGCATTAATAAGTATTTATTCTCTATTGATAATGTTTTTAAAAATAAATATTATTTTATTAAAGATTTTTTAAATGTCACCCAAAGAAGCAGAAAGGGTATTATAAAACCACAGAGATAATTTGAAACTACCAATTTTAAGGACAAGCTTAGGATAGGAAAGGAATATAAAAATATTCTAAATGATTTTTCACTGCTCTCCAATTCTAAGATATATATTAAAAAGCAGTCTACTGCCTTCTTAAAAATAAATCTTGGATATCTCACTCTTTTATAGAGAGTAACTAATTGAGTAGCCACAAAATTAAGTGGAGGAGTTTATGGATTCTTTTCAGGGGAGAATAGGGATCTATGAGCTTTTTTAAGAATGAGCTTCATATTTTATAATGCCTAACAATAGACTTCAGGTTTAAGGCATTACCAAATGAATTGTACTTTGAGTAAAATATCCCGAGAACATTTGGAAGAATAAAGAGTATTGGAAAGACTATTGAACTTGGAATCAAGAGAGCTGGATTCCACTCCAAATTTTGGCATGAAAGGTATTTAAAGCTACCCACAGTTTTGATAATTATTAATAAAATATTTGAATCTAAAGGAAATTAGAGATCTTTTTAAAGATTTTTTTGAACTAACTTTAGACTTGGAGAATATTTAAAAAATTCTACAAAGAGTTTTCATATATCCCTCCTTCCCCTTTCTCTAATATTTCCATTTGACATAGCCACAGTGTTATTGTCAGAACCAGAAAATGAACACTGGTACAATACTATGAACTAAACTAAAGACTTCATTCAAATTTAACCAGTTTTTGCACTAACATTTTCCTTTTGCTCCAATATCAAATCCAGGATCCCACATTGCATTTAGTTATTATTTCTCCTTAGTCTTTTAGTCTGTAAGTTCAGGCTTTCCTTGTCTTTCATGACCTTGACACTTTCTAAGAATATTGATAAATTATTGTATCGAATGTCAGTCAATTTGATTGAGTGTGAGACTTCTTCATTACTATGTATTTTTGTCAAGAATATCACAGGGCTGATGTTGA
This sequence comes from Balaenoptera ricei, assembly GCF_028023285.1. Lineage (NCBI taxonomy): Eukaryota > Metazoa > Chordata > Mammalia > Artiodactyla > Balaenopteridae > Balaenoptera > Balaenoptera ricei. Next base: position 24,653,563 of record NC_082655.1, read on the forward strand.
GCTCTTAAAGCATCACTTCACAAGGTTCATATTGCTGTTATGTGTTATTACTGGTGATGTCGTCCCTCCTATTTTTTTCACTCAAGTTATTGTCTTTCTTTTTTGGTTAATATCTATTTTAAGAGTGGTATTTTTATATTTATGGATCCACTATTATTTTGGCTTTATGGGTAAGAATCAACTTCTATCATACTTTTTTTTGCTCAAATTGGTCATAGCTACTTCAATTTGGCACCTGTGTTTTCAACAAGCCTGCACCTTTTTTTGAGAATGTATTTTCTGGCATTGATGGAAGGATAAACCAGAAACTAAAGGGTTTAGTTTCCTATCAGAAGTGGATAGGAATGGAATGGAAAAAACCACGTATTGGTAATATAATAGCAGAGATTAGGAGGAAGTGACATTTCTCATTATCTTTTGTATTAGAACCATAGACATATTTCACATGCCATTAATATAGCCCAAAATAAATGAGCATTTAAAATCAACCTGGATGTGGGAAAACTAAAAATAAAATACCAACAATAATAAATAAACCTAACTATTAACATGATGTTCAGTACAACAGAATATGCAATTTTAAGTAACTTCAGGAAGCAGTACCTTGACTGAATACTGAATAAATATGTTTCAAGCAGAAGCATGGAAATATGGGTAGCAATTCTTAAATTGCTTTGTAAGTACACTGTAGTTAATCAAAAAGTATCTCGTAGCAAATAAGAACCAGGTTTCTCACTGTTGGAGAAATAATTCACAAATAAGGGAAGGAGGCAGACTACATTTAACTCTATGATGTTGGATTTGGATTCGACTTAACCAGTACAAAGTTATATATATATATATATATATATATATATATATGTATATATATATGCACACATATGTATATATATTTTTTTATATATGGTGAATTTATATGACTCATAAAATGCATTGTATGTATACAGTTGACCCTTGAACAACAGGAGTTTGAAATGCATGGGTTCACTTAAATGCAGATTTCTTTCAATAAATATTATGGTACTACATGATCTATCATTGGTTGAATACACAGATGTGGAATTGCTGATACAGAGGAGCCGAGTGCAGAGGGCCAACTGTAAGTTATACATGGATTTTTGACTGCATTGAGGGTTAGCCCCCAACCCACGTGCTGAAAGGTCAACTGTGGGGATATATATTTATATCCACACACAAATAATTAGATATAGACATGTTTATTTATGTGGGTTAGTATATGTACTTATATTCCCTAACACTATACACTGAGAAGACCTAGAAGCAATAGCACCCATGTGGTTAAGAGCACACCGAGAGCCCAGATCTTGGATTCTAAATGCCATTCTCCATTTAGATACACTTAGAATGTACCAAGACTCCTTGTGGTTTCTAGGTTGTAGCAGGAGAAATACTTAAAGGTATTTTAATAATGTAGCTCAAACATATTGCTTTGTTCACCAGTGTAAAAGCATCTGTACATCAAGCAAATGCTTTTCTACTAATTTTAAAGAAATTTAGGAAAACATCTCGTCAATATCAGGGGTTTAGAGCAGAGGTTTTCTAATCACAGTAAACGAACTTGATGTTGATGGCAAGTCAAAACCAACTAAGGAGCCCTCAGCTCTGTAAGCCAAAGAGCCCAAGACTGCTCTGTAATGTGTTTAATTTATGCTTATATTTGCTCTTATAATAATTAACATATTTCCCCATCTTACCCCTCTAATAGAGCAATAATAGGCTTCTATTTTTGATTAGGACTCCCCAATACATTGCTTAATATATATTCATTGCAAAAATATTTATGAAATATTAATAATAACCAATATCCAGATTCTAAAAACTAAGAATAGTGAGATAAATGTGATACAAACCACTCTTCAGAGGTAGAATCCAGAAGTAGATATATGAAAAATACACAGATATAACACAAGGTATGATTTATTAGTGTTGTAAAACAGCACAAAAGCTGTGTTCGGGGAAACAGATATAAGTTGATAAATAATTGATGCTTTCAGAGAAATGTGTCGTTTGAAGAGGACCATGAAAGATAAGCTTTAAAAAGGGTATAAGGATGTTAGGCTAAGGAAATCTAATGTGTCAAGACATTGTAAAAAAGATGAATGTTTCAGTGTGTCTTGAATTCAGTACAATCAGTTAGCTATTGCCATATAAAGGTAGCAAAATTTTTAAAGGTCATTGTGTTAAAACCACTGTCATTTATTCAGAATAGATTTAGGCTAGGAAAAGATAGGAATAATGATTTCTGCCCCCAAAGTTTATATCTTTCTCCTGGGCTCAGTAGTCAACATGGGCATGATTTTCTCATGGTTGTGAAAGAGATGTGAGAGCAACTCTCAGATTTTGTTACATCTGCCAACATCCAATTATTCAAAGCAAGTTATATGACCAAGTCCAGCATCAAAGAGTAGCAAATATTACTTAACTCATGTAAGTAGTAGGCAGAGTGAGTATTTTCAAAAATAATATAGTGTAAAAACCACATCATTACTAGTTTTCTTTCAATAAAATATCCTCCTTGCATTCAACTGAAATTCTTATGGCTTTCTCTTATCTGAATATGTTTCTGAATTAAAGAACACTTATTAAATTATATTTTTGCACCAGTTATCACAGTTCACTACCTTGATTTTTAATATTTTAGCTGCTCATAGAGCAGATGTTTGTAATAATGTATGTTTATCTTATTTGCAGTAACTCAAGACAGTATATCAAGTGCTCACTTGCACAGCACATATGCTAAAATTAGAATACAGATTAGCATGGTCCCTGAACAAGGATGACATGCAAATTCATGAAGCTTTCTTTTGTTTGTAACAAGTAGTAAATAAACTTTAGAGATCTAATGAACAGAATAATAAATATATAGAGTAACATTATACTCTAGTCAAGTAATATGATAAATGTTGCTTCAATGGCAACCATGTTACAATATACAAATGTATCAAAGTAGCATGTGATATACCTTCAATTTACAAAATGTAACATGTTAAATATGTCAAATTTTTTAAAAAGACAAGGTATTGTTTTTACATTTCATTGTTTTTTTCTTTATTTTGAAATGTTTTCTTTATTTTTCTTTATTTTGAAATGTTTTTCTTTATTTTGAAATGTAAAACTGAAACTGAACAATGACCAGTGGTAGAAACTTATTTAAATGATTCATTTTACCTAGAAAATACCATGATAGCTGAATATGGTTCTAAACAACATTTTCCACTCAGTTCTTAGAGAGAACTGTAACTTCAATTAAAAATACACCTGAAAAAAAGAATGCTTTTTGATATAATAGGAAGCAGTTAGGCAAAGTAATGTAGTCCAATCTTAGCATATATAATAGTTTGAAACACGACAAGGTGCATCTTCTAAGAAGAAAGTCTATATCCCAAAGTCAGTGTCTATGTGCAGGATTTCAAACTTATGTCTAGTTATTGATGTTCAGAGAATCATATTCCACTGATAGAAACTTTTAGCTTTCCTAATGTTTCCATGGAACATAATGCCATGTATACTCTCAGGTACTTTCCAGGGAGAATATCAGTAGGTTTAAAAACGTGGTATGTTAAAATACATTGCACTGATGTGCAGGTTCATCTTTCTGTTAGGTTGCCATTATTTGCTCAGGGGAGACTTCAAATGGTAACATAAGATGCTTTGAACTTGTAAGATCTGTAAGGTTGAGATTTCTCACACAAATCATAAGAAAAATAAGGTATCTGGCTCCCAATATATGTAAATGATGGAAATCATTAATCTCTCTAAAAAATGTATTATGTTTTCTAATAATAACTCCAGAATGTGCTTTTAAAGTTGATTTTTATATTGTTTCTAATGAAAGATTTTTAAACATAACAATGCTACTCTTTTTTTTTTTTAATTTAATTTTATTTTTTTATACAGCAGGTTCTTATTAGTTATCCATTTTATACATATTAGTGTATATATGTCAATCCCAATCTCCCAATTCATCACACCACCACCACCCTCTACCACCTTCCCCCCTTGGTGACCATACGTTTGTTCTCTACATCTGTGTCTCTATTTCTGCCTTGCAAACTGGTTCATCGATACCATTTTTCTAGGTTCCACATATATGCGTTAATATACAATATTTGTTTTTCTCTTTCTGACTTCCTTCACTCTGTATGACAGTCTCTAGATACATCCACATCTCTACAAATGACCCAATTCCGTTTCTTTTTATGGCTGAGTAATATTCCATTGTATATATGTACCACATCTTCTTTATCCCTTCGTCTGTCGATGGGCATTTAGGTTGCTTCCATGACTGGCTACTGTAAACAGAGCTGCAATGAACACTGTATATAACTCTTTTTGAATTATGGTTTTCTCAGGGTATACGCACAGTAATGGGATTGCTAGGTCATATGGTAGTTCTATTTTTAGTTTTTTAAGGAACCTCATACTGTTCTCCATAGTGGCTGTATCAATTTACATTCCCAACAACAGTGCAAGAGGGTTCCCTTTTCTCCACACCCTCTCCAGCATGTGTTGTTTGTAGATTTTCTGATGATGCCCATTCGGACTGGTGTGAGGGGATACCTCATTGTAGTTTTGATCTGCATTTCTCTAATAATTAGTGATGTTGAGCAGCTTTTCATGTGCTTCTTGGCCATCTATATGTCTTCTTCAGAGAAATGTCTATTTAGGTCCTCTGCCCATTTTTGGATTGCGCTGTTTTTTTAATATTAAGCTGCATGAGCTGTTTATATATTTTGGAGATTAATCCTTTGTCCATTGATGCATTTGCAAATACTTTCTCCTATTCTGAGGGTTGTCTTTTCATCTTGTTTGTAGTTTCCTTTGCTTTGCAAAAGCTTTTAAGTTTCATTAGGTCCCATTTGTTTATTTTTTTAATTTCCATTACTCTAGGAGGTGGATCAAAAAAGATCTTGCTGTGATTTATGTCAAAGGGTGTTCTTCCTATGTTTTCCCCTAAGAGTTTTATAGTGTCCAGTCTTACATTTAGGTTTCTAATCCAATTTGAGTTTATTTTTGTGTATGGTGTTAGGGAGTGTTCTAATTTCATTCTTTTACATGTAGTTGTCCAGTTTTCCAAGCACCACGTATTGAAGAGACTGTCTTTTCTCCACTGTATATCCTTGCCTCCTTTGTCATAGATTAGTTTACCATACGTGCATGGGTTTATCTCTGGGCTTTCTATCCTGTTCCATTGATCTATATTTCTGTTTTTGTGCCAGGACCATATTGTCTTGATTACTGTAGCTTTGTAGTATAGCCTGAAGTCAGGGAGTCTGATTCCTCCAGCTCCGTTTTTTTCCCTCAAGGCTGCTTTGGCTATTCGGGGTCTTTTATTTCTCCATACAAATTTTAAGATTATTTGTTCTAGTTCTGTAAAAAAGGCCATTGGTAATTTCATAGGGGTTGCATTGAATCTGTAGATTGATTTGGGTAGTATAGTCATTTTCACAATATTGATTCTTCCAATTCAAGAACATGATATAACTCTCCATCTGTTGGTATCATCTTGAATTTCTTTCATCAGTGTCTTATAATTTTCTGCATACCGGTCTTTTGTCTCCCTAGGTAGGTTTGTCCCTAGGTATTTTATTCTTTTTGTTGCAATAGTAAATGGGAGTGTTTCATTAATTTCTCTTTCAGAATTTTCATCATTAGTGTATAGGAATGCAAGAGATTTCTGTGCATTAATTTTGTATCCTGCAACTTTACCAAATTCATTGAATAGCTCTAGTAGTTTTCTGGTGACATCTTAAGGATTCTCTATGTATACTATCATGTCATCTGCAAACAGTGACAGTTTTACTTCTTCTTTTCCAATTTGGATTCCTTTTTTTCCTTTTTCTTCTGACTGCTGTGGCTAGGACTTCCAATACTACGTTGAATAATATTGGCGAGAGTGGACATCCTTGTCTTGTTCCTGATCTTGGAAGAAATGCTTTCAGTTTTTAACCATTGAGAAAGATGTTTGCTGTGGGTTTGTCGTATATGGCCTTTACTATGTTGAGGTAGGTTCCCTCTATGCCCACTCTCTGGAGAGTTTTTATCATGAGTGTTGAATTTTGTCAAAAGCTTTTTCTGCATCTATTGAGATGATCATATGGTTTTTATTCTTCAATTTGTTAATATGGTGTATCACATTGATTGATTTGCATATATTAAAGAATCCTTGCATCCCTGCAATAAATCCCACTTAATCATGGTGTATGATCCTTTTAATGTGTTGGTGAATTCTGTCTGCTAGTATTTTGTTGAGGATTTTTTCATCTATATTCATCAGTGATATTGGTCTGTAATTTTCTTTTCTTGTAGTATCTTTGTCTGGTTTTGGTATCAGGGTGATGGTGGCCTCATAGAATGAGTTTGGGAGTGTTCCTTCCTCTGCAATTTTTGGAAGAATTTGAGAAGGATGGGTGTTAGCTCTTCTCTAAATGTTTGATAGAATTCAACTGTGAAGCCATCTGGTCCTGGACTTTTGTTTGTTGGAAGATTTTTAATCACAGTTTGAATTTCATTACTTGTGATTGGTCTGTTCATATTTTCTATTTCTTCTTGGTTCAGTGTTCGAAGGTTATATCTGTATAAGAATTTGTCCATTTCTTCCAGTTTGTTCATTTTATTGGCATAGAGTTGCTTGGAGTAGTCTCTTAGGATGCTTTGTATTTCTGCGGTGTCTTTTCTAACTTCTCCTTTTTTGTTTCTAATTTTATTCATCTGAGTCCTCTCCCTCTTTTTCTTGATGAGTCTGGCTAATGGTGTATGAATTTTGTTTATCTTCTCAAAGAAGCAGCTTTTAGTTTTATTGATCTTTGCTATTTTTTTCTTTGTTTCTATTTCATTTATTTCTGCTCTGATCTTTATGAGTTCTTTCCTTCTACTAACTTTGGGTTTTGTTTGTTCTTCTTTCTCTAGTTCCTTTAGGTGTAAGGTTAGATTATTTGAGATTTTTCTTGTTTCTTGAGGTAGGCTTGTACTGCTATAAACTTCCCTCTTAGAACTGCTTTTGCTGCAACCCATAGGTTTTGGATCATTGTGTTTTCCTTATAATTTGTCTCTAGGTATTTTTTGATTTCCTTTTTGATTTCTTCAGTGATCTCTTGGTTATTTAGTAATGCATTGTTTAGCCTCCATGTGTTTGTGTTTTTTACATTTTTTTCCCTGTATTTGATTTCCAGTCTCATAGCACTGTGGTCAGAAAAGATGCTTGATATGATTTCAATTTTCTTAAATTTACTGAGGCTTGATTTGTGACCCAAAATGTGATCTATAATGTAGAATTTTCCGTGTGCACTTGAGAAGAAAGTGTAATCTGCTGTTTTGGGATGGAATGTCCTGTAAATATCAATTAAATCTATCTGGTCTATTGTGTCATCTAAAGCTTGTGTTTTGTTATTAATTTTCTGTTTGGATGATCTGTCCCTTGGTGTAAGTAGGGTGTTGAAGTCCCCCACTATTATTGTGTTATTGTCGATTTCCTCTTTTATAGCTGTTAGCAGTTGCCTTATGTATTGATCTGCTCCTATGTTGGTTGCATATATATTTATAATTGTTATATCTTTTTCTTGGATTGATCCCTGGATCATTATGTAGTGTCCTTCCTTGTCTCTTGTAACATTCTTTGTTTTAAAGTCTATTTTATCTGATATGAGTATTGTTACTCCAGCTTTCTTTTGATTCCCATTTGCATGGAATATCTTTTTCCATGCCCTCACTTTCAGTCTGTATGTGTCCCTAGGTCTGAAGTGGGTCTCTTGTAGACAGCATATATATGGGTCTTGTTTTTGTATCCATTCAGCAAGCCTGTGTCTTTTGGTTGGAGTATTTAATCCATTCACGTTTAAGGTAATTATTGATATGTATGTTCTTATTACCATTTTCTTCATTGTTATGGGATTGTTTTTGTAGGTCCTTTTCTTCTCTTGTGTTTCACACTTAGAGAAGTTCCTTTAGCATTTGTTGTAGAGCTGGTTTGGTGGTGCTGAATTCTCTTAGCTTTTGCTTGTCTGTAAAGCTTTTGATTTCTCCATCACATCTGAATGAGATCCTTGCTGGGTAGAGTAATCTTGGTCGTAGGTTCTTCCCTTTCATCTCTTTAAATATATCGTGGCACTCCTTTCTGGCTTGTAGAGTTTCTGCTGAGAAATCAGCTGTTAACCTTATGGGAGTTCCCTTGTATGTTATTTGTCATTTTTCCCTTGTTCCTTTCAATAATTTTTCTTTGTCTTTAATTTTTGCCAGTTTGATTATTATGTGTCTCGGCATGTTTCTCCTTGGGTTTATCCTGTATGGGACTCTCTGTGCTTCCTGGACTCGGGTGGCTATTTCCTTTCCCATGTTAGGGAAGTTTTCAACTATAATCTCTTCAAATATTTTCTCTGGTCCTTTCTCTCTCTCTTCTCCTTCTGGGACCCCTATAATGCAAATGTTATTGCATTTAATGTTGTCCCAGAGGTCTCTTAGGCTGTCTTCATTTCTTTTCATTCTTTTTTCTTTAGTCTGTTCCGCAGCAGTGAATTCCACCATTCTGTCTTCCAGGTCACTTATCTGTTCTTCTGCCTCAGTTATTCTGCTATTGATTCCTTCTAGTGTATTTTTCATTTCAGTTATTGTATTGTTCAGCTCTGTTTGTTTGTTCTTTAATTCTTCTAGGTATTTGTTCTTTAACTCTTCTAGGTCTTTGTTAAACATTTCTTGCATCTTCTCGATCTTTGCCTCCATTCTTTTTCTGAGGTCCTGGATCATCTTCACTGTCATTTTTCTGAATTCTTTTTATGGAAGGTTGCCTATCTTCACTTCATTTATTGTTTTTCTGGGGTTTTATCTTGTTCCTTCATCTGGTACATAACCCTCTGCCTTTTCATCTTGTCTATCTTTCTGTGCATGTGGTTTTTGTTCCACAGGCTGAAGGATTGTAGTTGTTCTTTCTTCTGCTGTCTGCCCTCTGGTGGATGAGGCTATCTAAGAGGCTTGTCTAAAGTTGATTTTTAGTCCACATATTTTTATGTGTATGGTCAATAAAAGAGTATCTAACTTACTATATTAAAGCAAGCAAGATACTGATATATATATGTATATATAGTGCAACAACTGGTAAAAATCTGAGAACTTTGAAAGTACACAAATCATTTTACATTTGTATGTGTGATGTTTCGACTCAATAAGTACTAAATCCATTGTAGATATATGTCAGTAATAGGTGTTGTGAATGTGAGCATTTATCTTTCAGCCGTATTTCAGTGGTGTTGGAAGTTTTTCTCATTTGGTATGAGATTGTACTATATCAATTTCAAAAGAAAGATTTTGTGAATGTTGTGCAAAATTATATAAGAATCACCTTAAAATTGGAGTCTCCTTTAACGTATATATTTGCCCAGAATAAATGAAACGTATATGAAACGTGAAAAATGAATGTTTCACAAATTATCAATTTACATGCAAATTTCATCAACTTTCCTATTACAATCATGCCTCATTCTGTAAAGCCGGTAGCCCAGAATAGATTGTCTATGACAGTGTATCTGTGAACTTCTATGAATTCACAAAAGTCTTTTTAAATGATTGCTGACCCTGGATATTACAGACACATTTTGGAGTGTAAGAAGTAAAATGTGGTACACAACACACTGATTGTTTCTTGTTGAAAATATAGTATTTTTACGCCCTGAATTTATTAAAAAATCGTACCTGGAGTAAATGGCCAGTATACAAGGCAAAACATTAGATTCTGAGCCATCAAATTATTTTATCAAAAAACAGCTCTTATTAAATTTCTAGTGTGTCCAGGCTATGCAAAAGACATATATTCTCCTTGTTACCTAAGCTCTGTGATTATTTTCCTTACTATCAAAACCATGTTTCCCTCAGCACCCCCATGCACTCATGTTAGCTTGAATATACTTGTCCTGATTCCTGATAGTCAATAAACATGAATTCTGTATAACTTCTACAGTATTGATTTTAAGCATAAGAGCTTTTGATGACAATTATTTAAAAAAACTAACGAAAACATTAACTCTTATGAGTATGGAATTTATTGCATTTCACCCAAAACAGTCTCTCTTATGAATAGGTCTTTTTTCCTTCCTTGTGAATTCTAACTTTTAAAAGAACATCTGGGCTTTCTCCTCAACCTTCATCTCAAATTCTCTTCAAAGCTTTGAGGATGAATAAATGCTGTCATGGTTACTTAGATCCTGAAGTGGTGAACAGTGGGGGGAGAGCAGACCTGACTTCCTCTTCATGGTTATAACCACATGACAAACACCACTGTATTTCCCGTAGCATGCAAGGGAAATCAAAGCGAAATATTTCTTCTTCATTCCTTTATGTCCCACAGAGATGGAAATCCAAATTTAATGTCACTTCTGTTTATGAAATACCTTTGTTGTGTGCGAGTCAATAGTTCCATGGTTAATAGCACTCCCATTCAGTGGGCTCTGGCTTCTCATGTGTGTCCCAGCTAAGGGTCCTTTAAGAACAAAGAACCTGAGAACTTTCTCTCTTTACATAATTTAGGCCTAATTTATACCAGCATCGCACCTGGACTTTGAGGTTTCTGTTGCAGGAGGATGAAGCAATCTCTTTTTTTGTGTGTGACTATGGGAAAAGCCATCTCCGTGTATCTCCCCAATCTTCTTCCCCCTTCTGCCTCTTCACAATCGTTTTTATTGTTGTTGTTGTTAAGGCAAAATAAAGGGATTAACGTATAAGCCATATTAATCATGAATGCACTAAAAGTTGTTTTTTAAATTCATTTAGCAAGTAATTTATTCAATTCACATCTATCTTGAACTAATAATGGTAAGCACTTAATCTAATTTCTGTAATTACTTCAGTGAGCAAGACAAACCTAGCCCTTGCTCTCATGGAGCTTATGTCTATTGAAAGAGATAAGACACCCCAGTTTAATCAACAAACAAAATACAGTTATAATTATATAATTGAATAGTGTAGAGGAAACAAGATGGATGAGAAGGATATGGTCAATGAGAAAGGCAAAGGGATTAGATTACAGAGAGAAGAACCAATATATTAAAATTCCTCGATGTGTGACAGAACTTGGCAAATTTTAGGGATAGAAAGAGGGCTACTTGGTGGAAGATGGAATTACTTACCAAATTAGAGAAAGCCTCTAATGCACTTATAGGTTACTTTTAACTTATATGAGTATGTATATCTAAAACACATCTCTGTAGACAAAATACACAGTCATCCCTCCCCATTTGTGGGGGGGATTGGCTCCAGCTCTCTCCGTGGATATCAAAATCCACCCATGCTCCAGTCCCTTATATAAAATGGCCTAATACAGTTGCCCCTCCGTATCCATGGATCCACCTGTGGTTCACTGAATCCGTGGTGGCAGGAATCCATGAATACGGAGGGCCAATGGTAATTGGTTCTTCTTTGTTAATTCAATCTGACAAATTGTAACTTTTAATTATATTTGCACCATTCACATTTATAGTGATTATTAATATATTGGTATCTCCTATGTTTGCCAATATTTCTGCTTTTTTTGTGTAAATTGAGCATTTTAAATGGTTCCTTTTTATGTTCTTTCTTAGCATACCAATTATTATTAAATTTTTAATACATGCCCTTAAGTTCACTATATAACTACTGTAAATCAACCTACAAATAACACTGTCACTTCACTTGAATTTCAGGAACCTAAGAATAAAATATCCCCAATTCCTCTTGCCCATGTATTGTGGCATTGCTGCCATTCATTTCACTTGAACAAATGTTATTGCAATCCAATGCATTTTTACAATTATTACTTTAACTAGACAGGTATCTTTTAAATCAGTTAAGAAAATAAAGGATTTTATTTTACCTTGATTTATTCCTTCTCTGGCCTTCTTTCTTTCTTTATATAGATCCAAGTATCTAACCTATAACATGTTCTTCTGCATGCAATATATAAGCTCTTTACTTCACAGAACTGAAATCTTACTTGCATATTCTTAATTAATGAGTGTGAAAAAACATTAAAGGTATCATGAAATTATTGACTTGCTTAATGCTACACATTATAAATATTTGATATGAAGGCACAAGAACATCATAATCAATATCATTTCATATAAGAGTATTCAATAAATACTGACTTATATTTTAAATTTGTATTAAATGCTGTAGCTGTTATAATTTCTGAGCTTTTAAATTCATCAACAAATCCATATTTGCCACATTCTCTTGCCCTTAGTACCTGTGTGCTATTCCCTTACCTGTAACTTCCTTTCATCATCATATTTACCACTTGCCACAAAATTAATGTAACTCAAGAGATAGTGCCAAACTGGCAGAGGGGTGTCCACCAAAGTTATTCATCTACTTTTTAAATTAATTTGCACATCAATTTAATAAGTCCTTAAATAAGCCTCTATCATCTGCAACATGGAACCTTCTCTAATTTTAGATGATGTGGTACATATTTTTATTTTATTACATTTTGACCTGCAGGCCCACTTCCAGCACAGAAAGAAGAGAATATACCCTCCGATATAGGTCTGGTACTTTAATCACTTTGGCAAAATCAGAAACTACTTGGAACAGCACACTGACTGATTTGCTACTAAGTAACCAGTTAGTGCTCATGGAAAATAAAAATATGCCTTGTTATATTATGTTTACAGATTTTTTTGGCCTTCAGAAGGTTTGTTTCCCCTCAAACTTTATTTTAATATAAACAAAGAGAGAGACTCAGAAAATAAACATTAGCAAAACAGTAAAAAAAAAAAAAAAAAAAAAAAAAAAAAAAAAAAAATCCCTTTATAGGAAACGTCTTGTCCTGAAAGAAAGAACCACATCAAACCCAGCAAAAGGCCAAACTCCACCTTTCTGTTTGCCACAGTGATTCCATCTGCAAAAGGCAGACATTTGGGGATTTTGAGGCGATGGTGAGGAAAACAGATTTAAGAGGCCAGGTCTTCTCAACAAATTGACCAAATGCTGTATTCAGACATGAAAAATTGTATTAAATTCCTACTAGAAAAACCACAGTATACTTAATAGAATTGAGACGATCAAGTAAGATTATAGATATATTTAACGAGAGTAACATAATCTATAATTATTAACTGGGAAACATTATGGATGAAATCAAAAAGAACAGCCAAAAATGATTGTAGGCATGAACGGCCCAGCTGTCTGGGTTTAAAAGTCTCAAGTGCCCCATGATTCCACCACATTCATTTTATGTGAAAACAACCTTTTCTGTACCTTTTATATATCTTCCAGAATGCCAGAGGAAAAACTATTTTAATTACACACTTTTGCTATCATTTAAAGAATAGCACTTTTCATTTTTATTTTCCTCGTTATCCCTCAGTATCATGGAATTCTCACCATTCGTCTTAATCTCGTAAATTATAATTCATATGCTTGAAAAACAAGAAATTGAAGGCTAATTGATGAGATCAGTCCTTTTTAGTTCCTATGGGTTTATTTCATAAATATAAAATATTTAATTTGTCGTAAGGCTAGAGGGTTTTAATTTAGAATTTATAAAGGAAAAGTAAAGAAAAATAGATATTCCTTAGGATTGAATAATTAAATTTCTGGGTAAAACTTAGTAGGAATAAGGGTTCTAAATTCCTTAATTCACAGTTGAAGACACCAAGACCTAAAGAAGGGAAGTTATGGATTAATAACTCAAATCCCCATGTGCTGACTCCCAATTCAGTGTTCCTACTGTCATAAAACTGTGGTGCATTTTTTACCCTTTGGCCATTCTTTTCTCCTTTCTGCCTTTAATTATGTCCTTCAACTGAGGTACAAGACATTGAACACAATACATTGACCACTATTTTCCCTGTTTATTTTGCATGGGTGTATCTGAAATAAGTTCACCTGAAAATTATGAACTGTAACGTTTTGTCCACATCATAAAATGGAAATTACTAAAGTTTTCCAATTTTTTTCCCAAAATCCTATACTCTCCAATACAAGAATATGATTTAGCCCATTGAACCACCAACTTTTCATAATAAGTTACTCTTCTTCTCTCTTCATTCTGCTAAGATTTCTCAGAATTCCCTAAATCTGTGTACTGGAACACTCTACACAGGCTAGAGTATACTTATGAAGGGCAGCAGGGATGGAGATCTTGGAAGGCACTGAATTGTTCTGAAATTAAATTAGCCAATCTCTTGGAAATTGAGTCCATAATATACTAAAGAAAAATGCATTTGAAATGTCACTGCCCTTCACTAAACACTCACTGTGCCAAATTCTAGCTTGGTGCTGATTTTTAACAGGCAATCATAAGCCTTTTGAAAATAGGGTTTGCATTTAAAATGCTGACATTTAATTATTAAAAAAACTCAGGTGTCTGAATAGAGAGAAGATATATATTTCCTTTTGTTTTTCCAAGAGAGTAGGAAACTTCAGTGATTGTTTTCATATGATACAATAACTTTGGCTCATTTTCTTTAAAAAATGTTATTAAATACAAAAAAAGAAAATAAATGTATTAAGAGCGCACTTATATGCATTAAATTTCGACAACAATAATTGCTGGAACTCGATCTTTTTACTTAGCTTCTGGGCTACTTGTCATCCACACGCAGAAACTCCAAATGTCTTTTCACTCCTTTCTTCTTCTTATGCCTTTTAAAAAGAAATGAGGCTAGCTAGATTTGTGTGTACCATCCAAAAAGCTTCCTATGTCTAATTGGTTTCCACAGACAGAGTGGCAAAAGTTTTATACAGCAGAATTGCCCATAGATAGCAGCACAATGCAATGAACTATTTTTAGATCCCCTCCTCTATTCTCTGTCATAGCATAGTCTATCCATAATAGCAAAGTCTCACAAAGTGAGATGTCCATTACTGTGAATTTCAAATTGCACACTGCTGCAGTCTCTATATCCTAAAGTACTATGTAACCTATCCTAGGCAATCATTTATATTTTCCCATTCCTTTTTGTTTTTGAATCTGGCCTGTTACCAAGTAAGAGAGCAAAGCACAATTGAAGCATGACTACCTGTTTTACTGATCAAGCTGTTGCTTGAAGTTCCCTGCACCATCCAGCTATAAATCCGTAGCTTAAAAAATCTGGCATGTAAATAACAGATCACTGTCCAATGGAACAGAGATTGTTACTGCAGAGGAGGAAAGAGGTTGAAAGGTTGGGAGAAAGCATTTGATTCAGCAAAGGAATTGAACCTGAAAATAGCTAAGGAACCCTAGGCTTGCTGCATATTTGAATACTATATTAAGCGTACTGGAAGAGCAACCGCAGTGGGTAAGAACTACAATCTTCATTTCTTCTTTATCATTCATTGGCAGAAATTCTGTTTGGGCTGACAGGGCCAATAAAATAGACACAAGAAATCATTTACTAGTGAGATATGAAATCAAAAGCATAGTGATGTAATAAATAGCTAAAATATGGGCATTTTTAGCTGTAAACACATGATTAACTCTGACACATATATAATTTTTTATAATTTGGGGGAATTTGTTGTTATATTCCTCAAGACTTGCAATATGCAGGGATGATTATGGGGTAACATCATTGCTATGAGAAAATAGAATATAATATTTTTAACAAGTTCAGCAGAGTATATAGCAAATAAAGACTGGAGAATACAAACTGGGTTTCACTGTTTCCCATTTATGTTTCCAATGAGTTTTACAAAACCCTGTTTTCTTCTTTAATTTCTTTTTGTGAGAATTCAGGACTTCGCGTGCACATGTGAGTGTCATTTTCATGTGCGTGCTTGCAGAGGCTTTGCAAATGTGCACAAGGATGAAACGGGATTGACTGACAGGAAGTGTAAAGAGAAAAGAGAAAACATATTGGAGGATTATAGAATAGTTTATAACTGGTGAGATTTGGGCAAGGAAGGAAAACAGAATTCATAGAATACAAGCTTTACACAAACACTTAACATTTAAGCCCTGACTTAAGAATCTGTGGTTGAGAGGTGGGGCAAGATCCAAACATGCTGAATGTTTTTCAATGTACTTAACAGTCTCATTCAATAAAATAGTGTTTAACCGATAACTGCTGTTTCCAACCCTGAGAAATTGATAGTGTGGAGAATGTGTGGCTCCTACTGCAACCCAAGAACTTTGCAAATAATTATCTTCACTCATTGACATTGAAGTAAATGTTCCAATCTCGACTAAATGTTCTAATCACTACCATTGTTTCTAGGCTCTGGCCAACTTGTCTATAATTTCTAGTAGCAGGTGCCCCCCATCCCCCAGCACTTTTAGTGCTTTCCTGACTGCCAGCCCCTAAAAACCTATACTCTCCCGGGAAACCTGTCTTGGCATAAGGAGTATATAGGTTCCTTTTTCTCTTTCTAGTAAATACTGAAATATAAAACAACTATGTCCTTTAATTTAGTTTAAGTATAAAGTTCCAATTCCTTTCCTCGCCACCTAATTTCCAGAATTCCTGGGTTACACTCCCTAACAAACTGGCATTGTATTGCATACACTTGGCTTCTACATGAAACATCTAGTTTTGAAAGGGACATCACACAATGTTGCAAGACTAAACTCAGCAGTTTTTACAACATGCCCTGACATTGAAGTTGTAACCATGTCAGGTAAATTTTTACTCTTTTGTAATATTATTATTAATGTTACATAAATGCTATTGAGAATATTTTCTACTATTATATTTATTCCTAATCTAGGCTGTTCATCAAAGTTAACAGAGTAGTACATTTTAAAATATGGGTTCTGGATGAATAAGTGATCTGGAAGATAGAATAATGGAAATCAACCAATCAGGGCAGCAGACAGAAAGGCAAGTGAAAAAAAATAAAAATAAAAGCAATATATGAGACCTGTGGGATAATATAAAGCATCCCAACTGACACATAATAGGGATCCCAGAAGGAGAAGAAAGAGAAAAAGGTATCAAAAAGGTATTTGAAAAAATTATGGCTGAAAATTTACCAAACCTAAAAATGGAAACAAATATCCAGGTACAGGATTCACAGAGGGCCCCAAACTAGATGAACCAAAAGAGACCTATACCTAGACATATTATAATTAAAATGCCAAAAGTTAAAGATAAAGAGAGGATTCTAAAAGCAGCAAGAGAAAAACAAAGTGTTAATTACAAGGGAAACTCCATTAAGTCTATCAGCTGATTCTCTACACAAATAGAGATTGCAGGCCAGCAGGGAGCGGCAAGATATATTCAAAGTCCTGAAAGGGAAAATCCTGAAACTTAGGATACTCCACCCAGCAAGATTATCATTTAGAATAGAAGGGGAGAGAAAGAATTTCTCAGACAAGCAAAATTTAAAAGAATACAGCAACAAAACACATATCCTAAAAGAAATATTGCAAGATCTTCTCTAAATAGAAAAGAAGAATCTATAGGAAAGAGAAAACCACAACTGAAAAGTAAATGACTTAAATAAGCCAGTACACAGTTAAAAAAAAAATAAAATCAAAAATGTTTTTGTGAAAGTGATGATAACTACAATAAACAGCCTAAGGATAAACTTGAAGATGTAAAAGAGGACATCAAAAATTATCAAATGTGAGGGAGGAGAGCAAGAAAATGTAGATTTTTTTTAAAAAATGTGTTTGAGCCTATATGACTACCAGTCTAAAGCAAGTAGATATAGGAATGGGTTAATATATTTGAAAAACAAGGTAACCGCAAATCAAAAACATACAAAAGATTCACAAAAACCAAAAAGAACACAAGCATACTACAAAATAAAACCATCAAACCACAAAAGGAAAAAGAAAAAGAAAGGAACAAGGAAGAAATACAAAATCAACTGGAAGACAAGGTTTAAAATGGCAATAAATGCATATCTATCAATAATTACCTTAAGTGTCAATGGACTAAATGCTCCAATCAAAAGAAGATGATTCAAAGAAATGGAAAGATATCTCATTCTTTTGGATTGAAAGACTTAATATTGTTAAAATGGCCATACTACCCAAAGCAATCTAAAGATTTCATGTGATCCCTATCAAATTACCCATGACATTTTTCACAGAACTAGAATAAATAATCCTAAAATGTGTATGGAACCATAAAAGACCCAGAATTGTCAAAGCAATCCTGAGGAAAAAGAACAAAGCTGGAGGTATAACCCTCCCAGACTTCAGACAATACTGCAAAGCTACAGTAATCAAAATAGCATGGTTCTGGCACAAAAACAGACATATGGTTCAATGGAACAGAATAGAGATCCTGGAAGTAAACCCATAAACCAATGGTCGATTAATCTTTGACAAAGGAGGCAAGAATATACAATGGAGACAATACAATCTCTTCAGCAAGTGGTGTTGGGAATGCTGGACAGCCACATGTAAATCAATGAAGTTAGAACACACCCTCACACTATATACAAAAATAAACTCAAAACGGCTTAAAAGCTTAAATATAAGACATAACACCATAAAAGTCCTAGAAGAAGACATAGGCAAAACATTCTCTGACATAAATCTTACTGATATCTTCTTAGGTCAGTCTCCCAAGGCAATAGAAATAAAAACAAAAATGAACAAATGGGACCCAACCAAAATCATAAGCTTTTGCACAGCAAAGGAAACCATAAACAAAAAAAAACAACCTACAGAATGGGAGAAAATATTTGCAAATGATGGGACTGACAAGGGCTTAATCTCCAAAATATACTTACAGCTCATACAACTCAACAACAAACTCAATCCAAAAATGGGCAGAAGATCTAAATAGACATTTCTCCAAAGAAGACATACAGATGGCCAACAGGCACATGAAAAGATGCTCAACATCGCTAATAACTAGAGAAATGCAAATCAAAAGCTCAATGAGGTACCACTTCACACTGGTCAGAATGGTCATCATTGAAAAATCTACAAATATCAAATGCTGGAGAGGGTGTGGAGAAAAGGGAACTCTCCTACACTGTTGGTGGGAAGGTAAATTGGTGCATCCACAACGGAAAACAGTATGGAGGTTCCTCAAAAAACTAAAATAGAGTTTCCATGTGATCCAGCAATCCCACCTCTGGGCATATATCTGGAAAACACCATAATTTGAAAAGATACATGCACCACAAAGTTCATAGCAGCACTATTAGAGAAATGTAAATCAAAAGTACAATGTGAGTATAGTGTGGGAGGATGCTCTTTTTTCCTGATTATCTTTGATTCAATTTTCCTTAGTAGATTTCCTCTTAGCTAAACTAGCTAAGAGTTTATAAATATATTTTGAATAAGTCAATTTCAAGCTCTGTACAAATCAGTGGGAGAGACATTTCATGTAATTTTATCTCATTGTGTAGTCAGCTACTTAGTACTGCTAAAAATAGTAACTACATGTGTTTCATGTTGTCAAGAAGGTACTATGAACTCTTTTTGATATTCTGGATGATGCGTTTATTTTATATTGTCATTTTTATTAACTAGTAAAAGCATTAAAAATGTAACATAGTTTATTTTAAAATGCCCACTGTTTTCATTTATACCATATTTCCAGCAAGTAACTTCCTATCTAAGATAAAACAGTTTTATGGAAAAATCCATGAATTTCAAGTATTTAATATTCAAGTTACATGGAGATAGCTAAATTATTAAGTTTTATATAAATATATGAGAATGGTTTAATCAATTATTGCATAATAATTTAAGCAAATAAAATGTTCTATAAATCAACAAAAATTGTACTTAATGTACATGAAGCTATAGAAAAATGAAAAGGAAAATCCTGTTAGATAATCTACTAATTGTCTATATTTTACAACATAAGGTTATTGGTCACATTGTTTCCTTCAAACCCATGATTATTAAATGGGTAATGATCAGTAAAGTCTTTTAGAACCTGTATAGCAAGTCATATTATTTACAGACTGAGTATGTTTTCTATATAAGAAATCTTACATGTTTTGAATACTTAGCATTATAAGTTTTACATCTTCATTCATGCAGGGCTTATCTCCCTCACTTTGTTATTTTAGTGAACAAATCTTTGTGTATAAATCTGTCATGAAACTAGACATAGAGTTGGTCCTTTTAAAAGCTTCATTTTAAATTATCTGCTATGTGATAGTACTACTACTATTAGGTGAATATATAAGCAGAAACAATTTTAATATTCAATTAAAATTATATATATGTATGCATGTGTGTGTGTGTATATATATACATACATATATGTATATAGTTTCCTGGAAAGCTTCCAGCTAGCAGAAATGAATGTATGCTCAGATATCCTGAGAAAGCCTGCCTAACTGTAGAAAATAAATGGGAGGAGTTACCTAAGCCAACAGAAAAACTATTTTCAGGAATAACACGGAGAAATAGGAAGATACACAGCCATGGGGAAGAGGACATCACTTTAATAACTTTAATAACCACAAATTATAATATACTAAGTATTTCCAGACAATATTATTTAGGATTTCAAAGTCTTTTAAAATCTTCAGTAGACAAGGAGCTAGCAGTTTTGTTATACACTTTACACAGGTTTTAAAACTAACTGTGCCGTGAAAATTATTTTAGTACTCACACTGTACATGTTTTCACAATCTTAAGTATTTTATCCACTTGACAGTTGGAGTAACTCCCACATTTGGATCTTGGTTTACATACTAAGTGTTATCATGGTGTGGAAAGCCAAACTGAAGCCTTTGAAACTGTCCTTCTACTTTGGCCAACACAGTAAATCAAAAATAATGTGCTTCAAAGAGAGGTGTCAGACACTAGTGATCCTATTAAAGACCTAAATGATCCAAGGGTGGTGGTCCTAATCATAAACACTGAAGAATTATTATAGAATGACTCTAGCATTAGCCTTATTGTAGCTGTTGTGCCAGATATGGTATCAATGCCAAATGAATTCCAGAATGTAGCAAGTCCTTCCTAGTAGAGAAGAGACTAATACTGCTTTCAGCTTTGGTGAATTGGCAGAAAGAGGAAGGATATGCCAAAGAGAATGGGAAGAAATTAGCTATATTTAGAAATTGGGTAAGTTACCTGTCATATTTCAGCTGGCATGATTTACTAAAATCTTAAATTTAAGTTTTGAGGACCCCAAGACACACAGTAAATCTTTACCTGCTGCACAACTCTTTACAAGTCTTCATCAAAATGCAAGGAGATAATACATAGAAGGTTGAGGATAGGGCAAGAGAACTGAGAAAGATCACTCTTAAAATACACTGGACTTCCCAGAGTGTTTATGCTGCATAATAAACTACCTAAAACGTGGTGGCTTAAAACAACATATTTATTATCTCATGGTTTCTGTGGTGCTAGAATCCAGGAATGGCTCACTTCGACCCTCTGCAGAGGGCCACATAAAACTGTAATTAAGGTTTACCCCAGTTCTGGGATCTCATCAGAAGCTTGACTGAGAAAGAATCTACTTCCAAGCTCCCTCCAGTCATTGGCATAATTAATTCCCTTGTGCCTGTAGGCTTTATAGCAAATAGTTTATAGAAAGCCAGTTAGGGCAAGTGGAGGGGAGAGCGGAAGGGATGGGCGGAAGGAGGGAGACAGGGCAACTGACTCCAAAGATGGGGGCTCTCTGGAGCCTCTTTTATTAGAGCACTAATCCCATTCATAAGGGCTCCACCCTCATGACCTTAGCACCTCACAAAGGCCCCACCTCTTAATACCATCACCATTGGGGTTAGGTTTCAACATATGAATTTGCAGGGGACACATTCAAACTATAGCAGAGTGGAAAGAGTACAAAACAATAGAAAAGAATATGTTAGTTATTATGTATGTATTACATATATATGCATATACTTAGTTATATATATACAATGTATATAATATACATAGTAATACACATAATTATAACTTATATATATATATATATATATATATATATATATATATATATATAATTAGCTTTCTATCATTATATAACAAATTACCAGCCCTTTAAGCAATATAAATTTATTATCTCACAATTTCTGAAGGTTGGAAGCCTGGCATGCAGTGGATAGATCTTCTGCTCAGAATCTCACTAGGCTAAAATCAAGTTATAAGCCTGGGCTACAAGTATCTTCTAGGCTTGTGATCCACTTCTAAATTCACTGATTGCTGCCAGAATTAATTTCTCTCTCATACTTTCCACGTTGCCCCTCCATCCTCAAGCCAGCAATGGACGGTCAAATTCTTCTTGTGTTTCTCATCTGACTTCCTTTTCTACAGTCATCTTCTAGTTTTATGGGCTCACATGATTACACTAAACCCAGTTTAATAATCCAGGAAATCTTAAAGTCAAGTGATTAGTAACCTCAGTAACATCTAGAAAGCCCCTTTTTTTCATTCAATGGAACTTATCCTTCAGCATAACACCAGGAGTCAAAGGTTATGGGGGCCAAAATTCTGCTGTATATTCAAAGGATATACTATTAACTGACTATTTTAAAGAAAATGCATGCATTTATGAAATGTACAGTATATGTAGAAATAAAATATATAGCATCAAGAAAACAAAGTATGAAGGACTTCCCTGGTGGAGCAGTGGTTAAGAATCCGCCTGCCAATGCAGGAGATACAGGTTTAATCCCTGGTCCAGGAAGATCTCACATGCCACGGAACAACTAAGCCCGTGCACCACAACTACTGAAGCCTGCAATCTAGAGCCCACGTGCCACAGCTACTGAAGCCCATGTGCCTAGAGCCCATGCTCCGCAACAAGAGAAGCCACCGCAGTGAGAAGGCTGTGCACCGCGACGAAGAGTAGCCTCTGCTCACCTCAACTAGAGAACGCCTGCTCGCAACAACAAAGACCCAACACAGCCAAAAGAAAACAAAGTATCAGAGAAAAGTAAATGGAATTATGTAAGTCCCTTATATTATTTGTGAAACAGTATAAGGTTATTTAAAGACAAAATCTAATAAGAGAAGATAGATATTGTTATTTCTAGAACAACTACTAGAAAGCAAGATGGAAAAATAAATCTAAGAAGTCCTCATGGTAGGAAAGTCAGATGAAATAATTTGTTTTACTTTGGAAGGGATTTCCCAGAATGCTAAGAGCATTGGTCCTTAGCCATTTCACCAATGTTGCAGGTCTCTGAATCTTTAGTTCCCATCCTCTGGAGTCCTTGATGTCTAGACAGTCTAGATCTCTTTGGTTGACAGGAAAGGGAACAAGGGAATTGACATAGCCCTGGGTAAACTGTAAATATATACCATTATCTCTTCCAAGTGAATGTGAGCTCATTCTGATTCTCTGTCCTAATAAAGATATAAACAAATGAATTTGATAAATCTATGGATTCATGCATGTTTCTGAGATAGTTAATTTTCTCTAGTGCAGATACTGCATCTGGTAGAGTGTCTGAAATTAAAGTTACCACTTGCTTGAGATAACAGTATTTAATTTTCATGCTCCATATTCTATCTGATTTTTGCAAGGTCTGGATTTATGAATTAAATTGATGAATGTCGGGACCACCACTTCTCCATCCGTTAGTTCTTTAAGGTGACATCTATTTCTGCTATTCCCTCAAAGATGTGACTTTTTAAAATTGAAATCCTGGTTGTGGAAGAAGAGCAGTTTCAGAGGTGCCATATAGACTTCCAAACTACAATATAGCCTACCAAATGGGCTAAGTGTCAAATATAGTGTTTATGCCTTATGCCAAGTAGATTGATTATAATTATACATTTAGAGGTTAGAGAGATGACTAACAGGTAGGTCTATATCTGAACTCAACTTAATACCTGCTCACTTTATGTTCCTAATCTCTAAGGGGTTGTGGAGTAATTGTCAAGAACTACAAAGTATCTGGAATTTTCTCTATTTGCAAGCTAACAAGTTAACCTGCCACAAGTTCATGCATGGTAGCAGAAGACATGAGACTCCTGGGTCATAGACAAAGGACTTTTATTACCCATGGCACAAGAAGAATCTCATGTTTGCATTAGTTCCACCTGCTCCACAAGTCCCATTGGGGTCCATGTGGGGTGATACAAGTGGATAGTGGATACTGCACAAAAGAGTGGGTCTGAACCACAGCTGAGGGACCACAAGCTTACAAAACTCAAATCTGTAATAAGGAAGCTGTTAGAAAACTTGCTTAAATTTCTCCCCAGAGCTAGACATTATCTTTATTACTATAGTTAATAAACAAATCTGACCTCTGCTCTGGAAGGGAACATTATGACTATCTTCTAAGGTTGTTTGCTTACCTTCTTCAGAAAAAAAGTTGATTTAAAAACATGCAAAAAAAATGCAAAAACAGAGAGGACCATGGGGAATTGTCTACCAAAAGTTATGAAGCCACTTCATGTCTCCAGATACACATGTGAAATCATACCTTGTGGACAGTCCTCAAAGTATTTAAGTATCTCCTCCATTCCCCTCGTCAACAGTGCAGAGTTATAGGAGTAGTCATTTTTCAGTTCCTTTAGGGAAGGACTGAGGTAATCATTACTGTGTGTAGTTTCAATGTAGAGTCCTTCCTTCTGGTTACCTAACCATTATTTCAGTCAGTTTGCTCTGAGTTGAAAAACTAATGTAGGTCTAGAAATTGAACAAAGTATCATGATGAAAAATGGAACAACTGCCCTCAGATTCATGATCATCCATCCTTGATTTCTTCTGATGATACAAAGTTAGAATTACCCTTACTGACTGTCCACATATTTTGCCCTCATGATACTGTGCTCTACTAAATATCCCACAATGCTCTTTGGGTCTTGGCTGTCATTTTAACATTGTTCTTCATTATGATAATTGAACACTTGCCTTCTGACAGCGAAGCATCAACACCTGATCAATAGAGTTTTGCAAGCCTAGAATCCTTACTGCTATCAGTGGATCTAGTTTTATAACAGAATCTTCTGCAGTAAGCTCTGGTTTTCAGAGGAAAGATACCAGTGAACTGCCAAGATGCTGGTGTTTGCCCCACTCACCTGTATATCCCTCATCACTTTAGTAAATAGAATGACCTTTAAATCCTCCCCTGGAACATGACCATCTGGTGGGTTTTGGAGAATTCCTTCACTTAGACATGCTCATTAAAGGCATCTCCACCTCACTAAGCATAGATTATTACTTGAAAAAAATGGTCCTAAGAGCCATCACTGCAACAGGTTTGTGCTAGCTCCAGGGATAGAAAGTAAATATACCCCTTGCATGACTAAACAAGAGGAGAGAAAACAAACTAAAAATACCAGCAATGAAAGCTGAGACAACAGTACAGGTATTTTAGTAATTAAGTGGATAAGAGGGAAATATAATGAACATTATGCCACTGAATTTGAAAATTTAGATCAGCCACAAAATTTTTGTAAGAAAAGAAAATTTACCTAAACTCATCCAAAACCAAATAGGAAATGAAAATAGCTTTATATCAATCAACAGGATTGAAAACATAATTTTTTAAAAACACTATGGAAAAAATAAACTCTAGGCTCAGAATGCTTTACTGGTGAATTTTCCTTTTAAAAAAACAAACATCGTATATAAGACCTTTTAGAAAATCCAGCAGAATGGAACATTCCCAATTCGTTCTATGAGACCAGTATAATTGGACTTGAAAATCTGATAAGACTATTATACAAAATAAAGTCACAGAATAATTTCTCATCATGATACATGCAAAAGTCCTTAACAAAATATTAGCACAGTGTATCCAGTGATATACCAAAAGGGTAGTACTTCATGATCAAGTGAGAATTCTCAGTAATGAAAAACTGATTTTACATTTGAAAATCAACTTATGGTATTAACAACTGAAAGGAGAAAAGCATATGATCATCTCAATAAATGCAAAATAAACTGTTTGCTAATATCCAACATGCATTTATAATAAAAACTCATTAATTTAGAAATAAGAGCATACTTCTATCTGATAATGTGAATCTTCAAAAATAATATCAGTATATAAAAAAGCATTAGTTTGAGCAAAAGAAATCAGATTCTAACTGTCTTTACTCATAATCAGTTACTTTATTTGTATTAAGTCCCAAAATAAGCAAAATAATCCTTGGTAATATAAATCAGAAAGTGATTTCATCAGGGTACAGAGAAAGAGCGGAAATGGACTGGAAAAAAAATTTGGAAACTTTTCTTGATGATGGAACGATTTTATGTCTGATTTTCGATGGTGGTAAGTAGGTAAACACAGTTTCAAAACTCAAAGTAAAAATGTGGGAACTCTTTATTATGTGTAAATTATAGCATTAATATTAAAGAAAAATACTAGGTATGCTTGTAATATTTTATTTTTACAGCTGAGTTCTGAAATAGCCAATTAAATGGGCTTATTTGTTTTGGTTTTGCTGGCCTTGTGCAAACATGACTCATGATATTAATGATTTACTGTCTTGTTTGCAGTGTGCCCAATGCATATTTAAGTAACTTTGATAATAGCACATTATCAGACAAACTGTAAAAGGGCCATTTATTGATGTTTTATCCATTTCCTGAGTTTTCACAACAAATTGATCTATTTGCAGCCAAAAGGTCAAGTAATGAAAATAAAAACAAAAATAAACAAATGGGACCTAATTAAACTTAAAAGCTTTTGCACAGCAAAGGAAGCTATAAACAAAACAAAAAGAAAACCTACAGAATGGGAGAAAATATTTGCAAACTATGTGAGTGACAAGGGTTTATCTCTAAAATTGAGCTGTATGAGTTGTTTGTATATACCAAAAGCAAACAATCCAATCAAAAAATGGGCAGAAGATCTAAAAAGACATTTCTCCAAAGGCACATGAAAAGTTGTTCAAGATCACTATTTATTAGAGCAATGCAAATCAAAACGACAATGAGGCATCACCTCACACTGGTCAGAATGGCCAACATCAAACAAGTAATAAATGCTGGAGAGGGTGTGGAGAAAAAGGAACCCTTGCACAATGTTGGTGAGAATGTCACTATGGAGAACAGTATGGAGGTTCCTTAAAAAACGAAAAACAAGAGCTACCATATGATCTTGCAATCCCACTCCTGGATATATATCTGAAGAAAACCATAATTCAAAAAAATACATGTACCCCAATGTTCATAGCAGCACTATTTACAATAGCCAAGTCATGGAAGCAACCTAAGTGTCCACTGACAGAGGAATGGATAAAGAAGATGTGGTATATATACACAATGGAATACTACTCAGCCATAAAAAGGAATGAAATAATGCCACTTGCAGCAACATGGATGGACCAAAAGATTATCACACTAAGTGAAGCAAGCCAGATAGAGATAGACAAATATCATGTGATATCACTTATATGTAGAATCTAAAAACAAATTATATTTACAAATGAACTTATTTACAAAACAGAAATAGACTCACAGATAGAAAACAAACTTATGGGGGCTTCCCTGGTGGTGCAGTGGTTAAGAATCCGCCTGCCAATACAGGGGACATGGGTTCACGCTCTGGTCCAGGAAGATCCCACATGCTGTGGAGCATCGAAGCCTGTGCGCCACAACTACTAAGCCTGTGCTCTAGAGCCGGCGAGCCACAACTACTGAAGCCCACGTGCCTAAAGCCCTTGCTCCGCAACAAGAGAAGCCACCACAATGAGAAGCCCGCGCACCACAACAAAGAGGAGCCCCTGCTCGCTGCAACTAGAGAAAGCCCACATGCAGCCACGAAGACCCAACGCAGCCAAAAATAAATAAATTAATTAAAAGAAAGAAAAGAAAAGAAACTTATGGTTACCAAAGATGGGGGGGGGGGTGTAAATGAGGAGTTTGAGATTAAAATATACACATTATTATATATAAAATAGATAACCAATAAGGACCTACTGTATAGCACAGTATTAAGATATTAAGCTATTAATATCCTTAGTATAAAGATATTAAGATACTTAATATCTTGTAATAACCTATAATGGAAGACAATGTAAAAAATAATATATATGTATTTATATATATATACATATATATGCAAAACTGAATTACCTTGTTGTACACCTGAAACACATTATAAATCAACTATATTTCAATCAAAATTTTTTAAAAATTAAAAAATCGTTTAATACAACACATATTTATTCAGTGTCTACTATGTGCTAACCATGCTTTGAGGAGCCCAGGATATGTTAATAAATCAAACAGACAAAATTCTCTGCTTCTGTGGAGCTCACATTCTTCCATTTTCTCTGCCAAGTACAGTTAGTCTCCTTTATGCTATTACCTTTGCATCTTAAACTCTAAAAATTAGACTTATTCAGAGCTCTTTCTTCAATCTCTTATTCTTTCTACATTAATTCTCTTGGTGGTGATATTTACTCTCATGGTTTTACATATCATCCATTCACTGATTACTTCCAAAATCATACCTCCATTTGATCTCTTCACAGAGCACTGGACTCACTTATCCAACTCACAACTTGACTTCTACAAGTGAATAGCTAATAAGCACCTCAAATACCTAAAACCGTGATGATCATGGGTCCCAGTTTAGCCAAGACAATCTGTATTTACACTTAGAGTCTTATTGTCTTTGTATAACTACTAATATATTCCCCTTCAATCTCAAAGGGATCTTGATATGGATAATATGGACATTCTATCCAAACAGCCCTCTTGATTCCACTTCCCAATTTAGTTTTAGCCATCATAATAATGGCAAATCAATTCGCCTAAGCATTCAGTCCAAAATAATGTTTTATTCTCTAATACTCTTGTTTGCTTGTACTCTATCTGCTAGAAACTACTATTGTTTCTGATTTCAAAACATACCAAATCTAACCAATATATAAAATGCCACAGTTATTTCGGATTTATAATACTTTATTTTCCTTAAAAGGTACTCCTTCAAATTTTAAAACCACATAGCATCCAGGGTGAACTTACGAAAATCTAAATTAAATCTTGCCATTCTATTACTCAAACCCTTAAGTAGCTTCTCATGAATCTCAACATGAGGTCCAAATTAAAACTGATAATATTCTTTATAATTTTCCCAAGCCTACCTCCCTGAGTTAATCTCCTACCACTATGTGTTTATATACTCTGCTTTTGTCAAACATAACATCTCGTTGCTCTTTAAAGGTGCCATTTTTTGTTGACTCCAGAGCTTTCAATTTATTGTCCTTAAATCTTGGAGAACTTCTCTCTTAGGTTTTCTGATGCTTCCTCACTTTCATTCATATGTGTGCTCAAGAGTTCTCTTAGTTGGGAGAAAATATTTTCAATGAATCTCTCACATTTCTGCATGCCTAGGTATTCAAAGCATATTTATTCAAGTTTATTTTTATATTCCAGGATAGTAAAGATAGAGAATGTCTCTTTCCCTAAACATATATACCAAGATTACACAGATAAAGACCTCAATCCTCTATCCTGAGAAAACTTGCTCACATTTCAGGGTAATAATGTATCTTTCTGGAGGGAAGATGAACAGGTTTCCTAGAGGTCACTTTTTAAGACTGGGACTATCCTAAGCATTTCTCAGCTGTGACACAACATATACAACATCCATTTGGGCGCACTTCTGCATCACCCCCATGGGACTCAGGAGGGTAAGTAATGATGAAAACATGGAGCTCATGCTACCTGCTGTATTCTGTGAGTAATCTACTTAGGTTCATTGTCTTCTCATCAGCTGAATCTATGTAATTGTAGTGAGTCTGCCTAGAACCTAGAAGTTGCCCCTGCACTGCTGGTTGGGAACCACTTGGCCGCTAACAGTTAAAAGTTCTCATCACCCAATTTCTACGTGGGAGGGGAAGTTTACCTATGCCAGCAACAATTCTCGGACACCAGCTGGGTGTCCTACAATTCACCTCAAATCTGAGGCTATCTCTCCAGAGATAGGCTCAGATTCCACAGGTTAAGGCTTCAGTCCCCACGAGACTGCTCCTCTCTCTTGACTTTAGATATGAGTTGAAGACCCAGGTTATTACCGGTGTTTCTGACCAACAGGTTATAGAATGGATGTTCCAATGACCCTCTCCTCAGGTTTGATTAATTTGCTAGAGTAGCTCATAGAACTCAGAGGAACATTCTACTTACTAGATTATTACAAAAGATTATTTATGTATTATAAAAGAATATAACTCAACAACAGCCAGATGGAAGAAACATATAGGACAAGGTATGGTGAAAGGGCAACTAGCCTTCATGTCCCCTCCAGGAAGACCACTCTCTCCAAATCTCCACACGTTCATCAAACTGGAAGCTCTCTGAACTCAGTCCTTTTGGGTTTATATGGAGGCTTTACTTGATAGGGATAGTTGATTAAACCATTGGTCATTGGCTATTGATTCAAATTCCAGTCCCTCTCCCCTCCCTCCCTGGAGAGCAGGGGGTTAGGATTGAAAGTTCCTACCCTCTAATCACATGGCTTGTTCTCCTGCCAACCAGCTCCCCTACTTAGATTGACTCCAAATCACCTCATTGACATAAGACATATTTTATGTCTCTTAACACTTAAGAAATTCCAGTGGTTTAAGGAGCTATGTACCAGAAAAGGGGACAAAGAACAAAAATATATTTCTTATTATAAATCACAACAGTTTTTCAGAGATTAGATAATTCCCTTGTTCAAAACCTTCATCTGTTTTCTGTCTCAGTAAAAATAAAGTCATATTTCTTATTGTGCCTCATAAGGTATTGTCCCTACCTGCATCTAAAAACACATTTACCCCCTCCCTCCTCTCTTCCTCTTCTCCCCTTCCACTCAATGTTCAATTAAGGCTGATAAACTACTATTCAGTCTAAGATCATTATACCAACTCTCATTGTTTCTTATTCTCTACCATTCTTCCTGTTCATAGAATACATTTCTACCCATATCCATCAGGTGAAAACCTATTGATTTTTCAAAATTCCGTTAAATTGTCTCATCTTGTAAATAATTCCTCTTTCAGAAGTACTGGCTACTCCCTTCTTTTGTGACAACTCTATGAATATAAGGCTCTTATTATTCTGCATATAACCTTGTTATTTCACTCATATTTGTAGGTCCAACTTTCCCTTATATGCCCAACTTTTCCACCAAGCTCTTTAGTAGATACCATTTATTTAGTTCCTACTGTGTGCCAGAAAATGCACCTTTCACTCTAGATGCATATAAAGTAGATGTTATTCCTATTTCAGGTTCATAGGTCAAAATACTGCTCAAAGACACAGTTGTTAAGAAGAAGAGGCAGGATGCTAACCAAAGTCTTTGAATTCCCAAGGCTCTAATTTGCATCACTGTGTAAATTTCATAACACCTATTAGAACAAGACAATATCATTCCCTTTAAACAGGTGATAAATCTGAGCCTCAGAAATGTTAAAACTTTTTCCTGTTCAGAGATAAGATTTGATTTTTTTTAATTCTAGGACTTTATACATAGTTACTGCAGAATAAGAGATTTACAGAGAAAATGAATGAGTATTTCTGTGACTACATGGGTTTATAGGGAAAAAAATCAACAGGACTCAAAGTTTAGGTATTGAGATTTTTAGGCTCAGTAAATGAGTGACAGAAGCAGGTTTATTGAGTAGAGGAACCTATTAGGTTCCATATGTCAGGCCTTGTTTCAATTATTCTAAGTGTGAGGTGATGATGAGGCTTTTATTGAAGATTTTTAACAGGCAAATTGAGATAAATTCAGTACAAACTCCTAATCTGTTTATGGCAAATGGTTCCTGGGCTAACTTAATTTGTAGAAAGCCTGTCTAATTTCTCACATTTTGACCCACATCTGTCAATCAAAGTAAGTACTCTTTAACACCAGGCACTGAAAAGTGAGGCAAAGTTTTATTTATTGGGTATAGTTGTGAAGACTGCAGGAGATCAGTGGCACTATTGATTCATTAATTTAATAAGTAATTATTGATCTTCTGTGATGTGCAGGATGCTGTGATAGGCAACTATTACACATTGAGAAGTGAAGAGAGCTTACATTTTAGAGAGGGAAGCACGTAATCAAAAAGTACACACGGAAATAAATGTATAAATAGCATGCACAGTACTGTGAAGGAAATGAATATGTGACCATGATTAAAAAAACAAAGCAAAACAACAACAACAAAACAGTGGTCATACACATGGTAAGTAAGGAGAAATTTCTTGATCAGGTGGTCAGGAAATTCCTCTCTGAAGACATGATGTTTGAGTTTAGAAGGCTAATAAAAATAGTGCAAGGAAGAGCACCCTTAGAAGATAGAATGTGTACAAAGACCTGAGGTAGGTAGGAGAACTTGGCATGTTCCATAACTGAGTGAAAACCAGAATGGAGGAACGCTATTTTAACCAAATATGGATTTTAAATTATTTTCTTTTATCAGTCAGTCCTAAGGAACTGCTAGCCAAGTTGCCTTGCTATGTTCTAAACATAAAATAAGAGATGAACTGCGTCGGGTCTCAAATTATTATCCTGGAAAGCAAAATGTGCCAACTGTTGGTCCATCTTGTAAATGATACTCCCAAAGTATGCAAACCCCACTGTTAACCATCTAAACATGGTTAGTCTATTGGACTCTCTCACATGTAGCTGTTAAATCAAAACTGCACATACGGAAGTATTTTTCTTTGGCTTTTTATAGCTTTATGCTTATAAAAACAGATGAAGAAATGACAAAGAAATGGGCTCATGTTCAGGCTATACCTATTAACACTGTGTTATCATGTTCTAGTTTAACTTCTCAGTGCCTCCATTTCATTATAACCTAGAAAATGAGTGATAATGGGATCCGCCTCATGGGACTTTTGTGAGGATTTAATAAGATAATTCATGTAAAGCCCTCAGCAAAATGCCTAGTGTGTAGTAGATTTCAGTAAATATTTACTATTACGAAGTTTTAAAAGATTTTGCTCTGCTTATAAGAGAAATATTTCTATAGCTATATTATGTTGATGTGTACAGAATTATCCTGATTCCTTTTTATCAGTAAAGCAAAATGTACTACATCTGTGAACATTAGGCTAAACTGTGTTTCACCTCTATAAAAATGAGAATGGGAAATATAAACCTATACTGCAGTGAAAAATCCCCAAATTCCAGGTTAATAGCTGCTTTATCCTTTTTTATTTTGACAATAATTATATATAAATTCAAATAGTTTGAGGTTTTATTTTCTATAATTATATATTTAGTTAATTGAGCTTTAATGGAATAAAAAAATCTCATAAGAAATATTATTTACCTATGAAAATAGAAATCGTTACTAAAAACAGTTTAATATATGAGGAAGAGTGTGTGTTGGGGTGTGTATATATGTTGGGGTGTGTTGGCCTGGGAAAAGGGTAAGAGAAGAATGAAGGGTGGAAGTTTTGCTCTTTTATTGGTAGAGAGATTATTGAGAAACAATAACAAAAGGCAGAAGTTAACACGGATTTAGTTGGATTCAGAATTTAAAAAGATGATTACCTCAAAATCCAGGCTTAAGACCAAGTAATAATGATTTTATAAATTGCCATTGAAAGCAACTACACATTTAAATACTCAAGGTAGTGGAGGACACTAAATTCTGGGTGCTAAAGAGAAAACATAATATGAACAGGCCAGAGGAAATTCTCACAGTCATGTCCACTTGATTAGATAACAAGATTTTTTAATTCATCTACCTTCAACATGCTTCTATTGCAATCTTATATCAATATTTCTCAGTAAATAGAAATCTATTTTTTAGTTTCTCAAGCCAAACTTTTTCAGCCATTTTTGACCCATCTCTTTCATATTTCCCACCCAATCCATCAGCAAATCCTGTCAAATCTACTTTGAAAAATAAATGAAGAATGCAACTATTTCTCATAATCACCATCACAACCCCATGAATCTAAGATACTGTCAGCTCTTTAGGGCATTGCAATAGCTTCCAAACCACTGTCCCTGCTTCCCCCTTTGTTCCCAATGGCCTATTCTCCATCCAGTAACTAGAAAGATCAGGTAATATTGCATTTCTGTTGAAAATCAATCAAGTAGCTTCGCCTCTCACACACATTAAGGCAAAGTTTTTAAATGACCAACAAGGTCACTGGCTATGTCACTGGTCTAATTTTCTACCACTTTTTCCTCCTTAACTCTGCTACTCTCACAACGTTCATTCATTATCTTTACTGTTAATCCCATTTCTGCTTTAGAGGCTATCAACTACTACTCCTTTGACCTGAATGTTTTCCCCCAGAGGCTTTCAGTGGTTGCCCTCCAGATACTCCATTCAGGTATCTGATAAAACATCACTTCCACAGAGTCCTTTCCTGATAACAATATGTAAAATAGCTACCCCTTGCACCACTTGTGATCCAAGTTTGTTCTGTTTTTCCCTAAAACACCTACTACTACCAAATATGTAGTAATTTATATGTTTGTAGCCTTTCTTCTCTCACTACTAGATCCTACTCCATCAGGGATTTTTCTCAGGGAGAGGACTTTATTTCTATAATTACGTCGACTTAAGGATTGTATATGGTATGTTGTAGAAATTCAGTAATTATTTGTTTAATTAAAAAAAAATAAATGTGAGGGACTTCCCTGGTGGTCCAGTGGTTAAGACTTTGCCTTCCAATGAAGGGGGTGTGGGTTCGATCCCTGGTCGGGGAGCTAAGATCCCAAATGCCTCGTGGCCAAAAAAACCAAAACATAAAACAGAAGCAATAATGTAACAAATTCAATAAAGACTTTAAAAAAATGGTCCACATAAAAAAAAAATCTTAAAAAAAAATAAATGTGAATGATTCCATAAAAATAGTAGATATATGGACAAACACAATAAACTCAAGAAAAAATCAGCAACTAATGAAGAATTCTAAGTATATTTTGATATCTAAGAAAGAAACAGATGGTATTTAGATTATTCCTTAAAAATTAACGTGCCTAATATTTTCCCTACAAAATAAAATTTAATTAACATCAGAGAAGAACAAAAACAAAAACCTTTTTCTGACCGTTGATAAAATTAGGTTTTTCCTTACCAGGAAAATAGATTACAGTACTGAAGTATGTACTGCATTCCTCATCAAAGATACAAGAAGCTATAGCAAGTCCAGAGAAGGGACTAGTCACAATGCTTTTCAAAGTAGAATGGGTAGACAATCTGCATTAATAGCATCTAGATTGACCATCACAAGTCTAATGTTCAACTCTAATCCAGACCTACTAAAAATGAATCTCTAAAAATTAAGCCCATAAATATTCTTTTTTAAAATAATCTTCCAGATTTTATTTATGTGCCCTAACTTTGAGAAATACTGTTATAAACATCTGTCATTGGACCTGTGTTGGCAAAAGACTACTTGATTACATGAATCATGTATCTGAGCAGTCTTAGTATTTTACATTAAGGTATAAAATGTAAATTGAGAAATAATGGAGTTATTTTAAAATCTTTTATGCACAACATATTAAATTCATGATTGTAATGCTAATAAAATAATTAATTATAATTAATATTATAATTAATAATTTAATTTTAAATAAAATGTATCTCTAAATTAAAAGCACACATGATCTTACTTGAATGTTCTTGTATCAAGCTGAGCTTTTGGTATCCTCTAACAAAACTGACCACTCAAACAAAACAGACTAACAAATATCTTTAAGAGAAAAACAGAAAAAGCAGACAATATTCTCTCTCTCTACCTCTGTCTCTCTCATGTAAAAACAGGAATGTGACTGGTGAAATAATGACTAAGATAAGCAGATAAGCAAAAAATAAGACAATAGTGTACATTATGGCATCAGTTTTTTGAAGTTGAAAAAATGACTAGCACTAAATAATTTTAGGTATACCTATCAATTGATGAAAATATAAAAAGAATGTAATAAAAATTATGGTTATTTGGGTGTTGGGGAAAGGTAGGCAAGTGGTAAGGCAATGGTATGGATCTCAGTATAGACAAGCTAATATAAATTAATAGTTCTTTGGTTGGGAGTTGGAATCATATGCTCTCACTGAAAATATAACTGTCAAAAATTTATCTCTGATGATATTAATTAACAGATAGAACTTGATTGTGCCTTTGATGAAAAAATATTGTTTGATTTTGGAATGTATGTGTTGGAATTTTCAAAGTTATAAGATAGAAACAAATTTTAGGATATTGGGAGAGATTTACCTTGGAGACGGTATAGTCTTTATCTTAGACACTGAAAACCAGTGTACACTAAGAAACATAATCATTTAAGAACAATGGCAACAGCTACAGCAACAAACTGTCAAACAACAACATCCACCCAGCTCTATATGAAGATATTCAGGGATTATTTACTTTTTATGAAGATGTCTCTTCTGAAAGGTTCCAAACAAACTGTATATTTCTTTACAATAAATGTTCATCAATAAATTAAAGATATAATGTCATAATTTCTAATGAAAATTCATTTATCCCCTTTTATTTCCATTTGACATCTTAGTGTATTTATTCTATCCACTTTTGAAATCACTACACATGCTAAGTATTGATATAAGATAATTTACATTTTTATAAATACTATTCTCATTAATATGCTTCTGCAGCCAAGGAAGAGGCAGTCTTAACCCAAACGGGAATTTTTTTTCACATCAAAAGGAGACAAATGTTCCTTCTAACTTAAAATAACTGAAGGTAAAAGAAACGTGATACAAACAAATGCATGCCCATGGATGGATATGAGTATGTCCTTCTAAAAGGAAAAGAAATCTGTTTTTCCTCTGATCTGGGGTAAAATTCCACAGTGCCTTTAGCTGCTTTCTGATGGTAGGAGGTTTCCTTCAGTTCTGATTTTCAACGCCAGTTACTTGTATGATTAAAAAATATATATATTCTTGGGCTTCCCTGGTTGTGCAGTAGTTAAGAATCCTCCTGCCAATGAAGGGAACACGGGTTCAAGCCCTGGTCTGGGAAGATCCCACATGCCGTGGAGCAACTAAGCCCGTGTGCCACAACTACTGAAGCCTGAGCACCTAGAGCCCACGCTCTGCAACAAGAGAAGCCACCACAGTAAGAAGCCCGCACACCGCAACGAAGAGTAGCTCCCGCTGGCCACAACTAGAGAAAGCCTGCGTGCAGCAACAAAGACCCATTGCAGCCAAAAATAAATAAATAAATAAATAAGTTTTAAAAATATATACTCTTAATGCATTAATCAACTTGTCTGAAATCTTCCTTAATGTCTCCAAATTATTTTCTCCTACATTATATTTGCTGGATAGGATGAAATAGATAACTAAAAAAAGTGTTTATGATATTTTATTGTCTAATTTAAATATATGTTAAAAGT
The DNA here is from genome assembly GCF_028023285.1 of Balaenoptera ricei. Lineage (NCBI taxonomy): Eukaryota > Metazoa > Chordata > Mammalia > Artiodactyla > Balaenopteridae > Balaenoptera > Balaenoptera ricei. Next base: position 24,690,691 of record NC_082655.1, read on the forward strand.
TCACATGTGGTAAGTTCTTTAAACGTTTCAAAAACTGTACCAGAAACTGTTATAAGCAATTTGCACATATTAAATCTTTTAAATATCAACATCCTATGAGCTAGGAATTTTTATCTCCAGGCAAAAAGAGGAAAATAAATCACAGATAAGTAAATTGTGCAAGGTCACATGCTTAGTAGGAGTGGATCTAAAAACTGTAATTAATTAGTTTAATTGCAGACCCCATGCTCTCAACCATTATGCTATAATACATCAAGCTCTGTTAAAAAACTATTTCCAACTGAAAAATTAAATAGCTGGAAAACACAACTAAATATGTGGTGCAAGGAAAACAAATTTTGAAATATTTAGACCACTATTATCATCAAAAATTAAAATTAATAGTTATTTTATTTTATATATATTTATTAAATAATGACATTTAAAATAATTCTGCTTTATAGTTATAAAACACTCAAGTCTTTAAATGCCTAAGCCTTGCAAGCGTATAACCAATAATGTGCTTTATTTATTCTATGATAAACTCTGTTGTAATGCTCTTTTGTGGACCACTGAAATGGGTATGGAATTTTCAAAACTGTTTATCCTTACACACTGTGGGTTAAATCAATACCAGTGAAGAAACTGGGCTGCTTATAATGTGGCTACATAAAAATGCTGGGAAAAGAAAATTGAGTCATTTTGGCTCTTTCTAGTGCCTTGCCAGAATAGAAATGTCATTAATATTTTCATTCAGTCATACATGTATGCAGTCATTCCAAAAAACATTTTCTGAGCCTATGAAACACAATAAGAGCAAAAAAATATCTATTATTCTATGTCAAATACAAGGAATAGAATGATGATGAAGAAAAATATCACACTGTTCCAGCCTTAGGTTTTTCATAGTCCAGAAAAATTGATCTTAGTCTGTATATAAACTGCTTATATGTATAGAGTGTGAGGAAATAATCATGTCAATTTTAGGTTCTAGACCAGGGGTCAGCAAAGGATAGCCCAAATGACTAATGTGGCCTTCTGTCTGTTTTGGTTCATTTTGCATGTTGAGGTAAGGAAGTATTTTTCATCCCCAATACTGAAAAGAATCAAAATTATGACATTGTGTGACACATAAAAATTAGAGGAAATCAAATTTTAGTGCCTGTAAATAAGTTTGTTTGTTTGTTTGTTTTTAACACATCCATGCTCATTCATTTATGTATTGGCTATGGCTGTTTTTGCACTACAAGGATTGATCTGAGTAGCTATGAAAGATGATATGAACTGCAAAGCCTAAAATATTTGCTATCTGTACCTTTCTAGATATGTTTGTTGCCCCTCACATGTACTACACTACCCATATCCACCCATATATGAAATGTTTACTGAAAAATTCTTATTGTATGAATGGAGCTACTCACACTGAAATAATCCTTTTCTGAATAACTTAGTTAACTCTTTGTTAGAAATTCAGATGCTGCCCATTTTGAACAGTGACTGTGACTGATTATTGCAATCTTTTAAAAATACAAGTAATATGTTTGTTTTAAAATATAGAATATTTTGTATTATATATGTGATATTACCCTATTAAATTATGTCAATTTTTAAAAAAAAATCTCAAGTGGAGCCCCTATCCACAAATAACTAATATTAAAATAGGAAGAAATCATTAATTACTTATTTGTCAAAACATGGGCTATTTCTTTGGATATAGCTATGTTTCTTAAATCTCTAATGTTGGGATAGATTAAGTTTGGGAATAAGGCTAATGTCGGGTGATATAACTATATCTCAGATTTCCCAAGAGCAATTTTATTTTTCTCCCTGATTGTATTTTGGGATTCTCTTGGCTTATTTTCTTAGAAGAGTTTAATTTTCTTGCAGCTGATGATATTAAAAAACAAATTCAAAAACAAACAAACAAAAAATTCATACTGATGACCTAGATTAAAAACAATGCTGATCCCGAGATCGCTTACTGTTACTTTGGATTCTATACTATTAGAACCAAGTTTTCCCTCCAGACTTAGTCTTCCATCAGAAAATATTTTGGATCGACTATAAGAAAACTTGTCTAGTAGTAAAGTTAAGGTACACACCTAAGAAAGAGTGGTTTAAACTTTATTCAGTTCATTAGTGTGCATAATCTTTTACATTGACTCAGTGTATGATGTAATTTCACTAGAAATACTATTAATAAATTGACTATTAAATTGTTAAAGACTCCTAGGGTAGCCTTAACCATCTTTTTTCCCTATATTTTTATTTCTTAGGACCCCATTTATACCCAGAGTTTCTTTTATCACTTCCATACATCTTTGGCTATCCCAAATCTGCATCAGCAGTGCCGAATTTCCCCGAGAACCAAACCTGTGTCTCTAAATGTCTGTTGAATATGGCCATGTATGTTTCATGGACAACTTGATTTCATAATGTCCAAACTGAATTTATTTAGTTTTCCTTCTCCAAATTCACTTCATGGTCAGTACTTTTCTTTTTTTTAATAGATCTTTATTGGAGTATAATTGCTTCACAATACTGTGTTAGTTTCTGTTGTACAACAAAGTGAATCAGCCATACGCATACATATATCCCCATATCCCTTCCCTCTTGAGCCTCCCTCCCACCCTCCCTAACCCACCTCTCTAGGTCATCGCAAAGCACCGAGCTGATCTCCCTGTGCTATGCGGTTGCTTCCCACTAGCTAACTATTTTACATTCAGTAGTGTATATATGTCGATGCTACTCTTACTTCGCCCCAGCTTCCCCCTCCCCGCTGTGTCCTCAAGTCCATTTTCTATGTCTACGTCTTTATTCCTGCCCTGCCACTAGGTTCATCAGTCATGGTCAGTATTCTTAATTTCAGTGAATGGTATCAGTTTCCTCTCATGTTTCCAAAGCCAAAATATCGGAATCATTCTAGACATTTTCCCCACCCTTCCTTCTTGTTGTCATGCCTTCCCTCTCCCCACTCAGTGAAACAACTGGAGATCAATATTTATATATTTTAGCTCCTGGGTATCTTCATCTCTAAGTACTAAATATGTAAACATTTTCTCCATTTCAACAGTCACATCCTTAATTTTGTTCATCATCTCTTATGCTTTTGACTTTTATATTAGCCTCTTTACTAGATTCCTTGCCTAAGTTTATTCTCAAGCTATCCATCCTCTGCAATGTTTACAGAAATGATTTAACAAATCTGCATTAAATGATTAAGTCCACATTGCCCAAATTAAGTCCAAATATTGTATTATGGCATAAGGAGCTCTCAGTCTCCATCCTATCTCCTGTAAAATGCATGTCTTTTTACTTTTAATTGCACCCTATCATTTAGCCTCGCAGAATTAGGGCCATTTCCCAGCACACACCATTCTCCTTTGCTTCCGGGCCTTTTAACACAATGTTCTCTCTACCTGGTTTGTCTCTCTTACCTTTCCTACCTAATTCCTGCTGGTTCAAATCCAGCTTAGTTGTAACATTATTATAAAAGTTTTTCTAGTGTTGTGAGTAAAAATGGCAAAGAAATCCCGAAATGCATCCTTCCATAAAGGCAATGAAAAATGTGTAAAAACTGTCAGAATCAACCTTTATGGAACTTGGGAAAATTATAAAAAGCTTGCAGCAATGAGGGTAATACTTAAGTAATAAAAGCCATCTGAATCTTGGAAAGAACCTTGTGGCATTTTAACCTACCCTGTTTCTACTTCACATTCCCCAGTTATGCAATGTCTTTGAAGATAACAACCCAAAACCCTTGTTCAGGTACCAGTACCAGATGGAACAAAATTATGGTTTGTTTGACCTGTTTAGTGGCTCCCTAGATGACCAGCTCCAAAGGGTTTGCCTTTGTCTTGCCCAATAGGAACTCTCCCAGTGCTGAAGCTATCCGAGGCATTTGTCAAAAACTTTATAGGGAGATGTAATAGCCATTGCTGTCTGGGACAATGAATAACATTTGGAACAAATCACTGACTAAACAAAACGCTTGGGAGAAAAGCCTGGGGAATGAGATGCTTTAGGTAATAGGTGTTTTTAAAAGCTCCAAGTTATTCTTGGGAATCTAGAAGGCAATGTGAATTCCCAGAGTAGGGCACATGCTCAAGAAAGAAAGAAGGCTCTAAACTGTCACCTCTGACTGACCTTTATGCTCTACATGGGGAGGAAGTACAGATTAAGGAAGAGTTGTAAACTGCCTGGCTGAGTGTTGAAGGCGTGCCCAACATGCAGAGGCCATCAGCAGACTGGGAGTTTATTGTTTCTAGGTATTTAAGCAAATCTCACCACTAAACCACCCAAATAGAGGAACTAGTGGCCACACATGACAAAGAATAAAGACTTTACAAAATTAATTATTCAGAATTGTATTCAATGTATTCAATATATAAATTGTATATAAATTATATAGCTGTATATAAGTGATAAAAGAAATTCTGGGTATAAATGGGGTCCTAAGAAATAAAAATATAGTGGGATGGGGGCATTATCTGATTTCCAGAGTTGTCACATTATCATATTAAAAATGATCAGTTTTCTACAATATGATGCATACAAATAAACAAGAAAGTATGACCCATATACAGAAGAGAAAAAAGCAATAGATAGAAACTGTCCCTAAGGAAGCTCAAACACTGAGCTTACTAGACAAAGATTAATATATTTGTATGTTTCTATTTATATGAAATGTCCAGATTAAGCAAATCCATTGAGACAAAAAATAGATTTTGGTTTCCTAGGGGGGAGGGGGAGGGGGAAATGAGCAATGGCTCCTTAATGGGTATAGAGTCCTTGGGGGTGATTAAAATTTTCTGGAATTAGATAATGGTGATAGTTGCGCAACTTTGTGAATATACTACACACCATTGAATTCTACAGTTAAAATGGTGAATTTTTTTGTTACATGAATTTATCTCAATAAAAATGAGTCCCTCCCCCTGCCAAAAGGCTTTCAAGACATTTCCACATTAGGTTTGGTATTCCTTATAGATATCATAAGACCCATGGTATATATCTATCAGATTCTCTTGAAATTGCCATTTCCTTGCATGTTTTTCACTTTAACTGTGAGTTCATGGGGATTAGTGATAATGTACCTCAGTCTAATAGCTAGAACTATTCTTGAAGTACATATTCACTGCACTGGAAAAACTTAAAATAGGACCTTACAAACACCTACTAGGGATTTCTCTATGATCATGGGCTGCTTCAAAATGAGAGTGGTAATTGCCCCCAAAGAATGTAGCAAAAGGAAATGCTGCAGTTTTCAGGGGTGGCCAGAGAGAGCCCTTAGTCTGAGACATCAAAGAGCTTACTATTTTTTTTTTTTTTTTTTTTTGAGCTTACTATTTCTGAGGAAATGTAAGCACAAGTGAAACAATTCAACTACAACACCAGATGTAAAATATAGGACATGTGCATTACTGGATAACAGAAAAAATGTAAAATATGAGAATGAATGCTATAGAAAGAGTTAATGAGGAAAGTGGAAATAAATCTGGGCCTGAATAATGATTACTTAAACATTTCTTGGGGAAGTCACTCACCATCTTCCCATCTGTAGACTGAGTTCTACCATGTGTAATTGGGTTGTTATCAAAATAAATGTGTTTAACAAGGTACTCAAAGTCTAAGACAATTAATCAGATATGATGGAGCAAGAAGACATTTGAAAATTACCTTACATTTGCAGGTTTTGATGGCTAGAAAAATTGTAGTGCCTCAACAGTATGAGGAAGACAAGAGGCACAAACTATTTTGAGCAAAATATGATGATCTTAAGACTGGACACGTTATGTTTGAAGACTAAGTGGAACGTAGATATAACAACGTCAGAATTCAGGGGTAAAGAGTGAACCTTTCTTAATATAAACCTAGAGTTTTTTCAAATAAATATAAGTAGATGCTCTTCAAATTGGGTTTTGTTGCTTTAAATGACATCCAGAAGTTCAGGTAACAAGGAACACATATTTAGCAACTTATCTTCAAATTCATATTTCAAATCAATGACATAATAATTGATCCATTAATCCATTTAATCAATATTAATCACTAATACATGCCAAGAATAGATGTTGAGGATAGATGAGTGAACACTATCTACAAAGTTCTTACCTTTACAGAGCATACTTCATAGTAAAGTTAAACATGTCAGTCAAGTAAGGTCTTCAACTTTGATTTTAAAATATCAGTATGCATATGCATTACAAAGCTGTCATCACATAACTTTTTCATTTCTGTCCTATTCCTCAGCAGATTAGTTCACTGTTATTATTAACTTCATGGCAAGCAGCATATGCTGCCGCCAAGAGGAAGCATTTTTACCAGGCTTCAGTTCTGAGCTGTTCCGACTGCTTCCTTAGTTCTCTTTCAGTACCAAAGTTGTGCTGAGTAAAAACAAAGGGCTTATTGCTGGGTCACAGCTGAGAGGACAAGTATACCAAGGTATATATCATACCCCTGCCCCAGAATGGTATTTACAGTCTAGAGACTGAAGCAGAAATTTATACAAGTATGAAACTATGAGATGTATAGATTGTTAGCTACATATCAAACTTGTCAAACTCAATGTTTTATTCAGAATTCTGAGAGTACATTATGAGTTCAATACCTGTGTCCCAGGATCCTGATCAGTATCAGAGTGTAGTGAGTAGTGAAAGTGAGAAGAGGTATCTACACTCCATTCCAGTAGCATAGTTGAAGGTAGATTCTTCATTCTCGAAAGCCAAGATGGTAACATTTCATTTGTTTAAAACTATTATTTATAATCACGTATTTAAACGTATTTCAAATTTAATCCCTTAAAAAACATCAGCATTAGTTACAAAATGATATTTTTAAAATTTAAATGATGATAAGTTTTACATTAGAACTGAAAGCCCATAAACAGTAGTTAGAAATGATTTTTTTAAAAAAGAAAGCCTATAAACAGAAAATACATTCATTTCAAATAAGCTTGGAGAATTATAAAAAAATGATCATGCAACTAAGTCACAGAGACATTTTTACTAAATTCCAAAAGAGGAATTTAATTTGCATGACCAAAGTAAAATTATTCTAAGAATTTATTTTGAAGTAAAGACATTCTCTTGACAGGCAAGTTCAACTGAGATCATTGGAGAATGGATAAGATTGGATATAAAAAGGGGAGTACATTTCAGTGAAACAAACTGTGAGCAAAGATACAAAAACATAAGTGATGTGTTTGGTAAATAGCATATATATATAGATATACAGTCAGCCAGAATTTAGTGATTAGGAAGGATATACTACGACAGGATAAGAGGCCCAATATTTAGTCTTTGTATTAGGCATTACTCTTTCATTGGCAAATCATATTTCTTATGCAGCTATGGAATTCTAAGGTGTGCAACTGATCAGAAGCTCTTTATACATAGCTATAGAGATGAAATATAATATTTTCAGATTTTCTCTCTTTGCAGGTAGCATGACGACTGGCATAGAAAGCCTTAGCAGAAAAACATCTATCTGCTCTAGCAAAAATATCTTAAAGAGAATTTTGATCAACTCGGCTTGATTCACATGTCCATCTCTAAATCTTTTCTTCTCTGGCTAAGGCAATTTTATTTGGTTTGACATAGGCTATATAACTACACCACACTACCTTGCTATTAAAATTGTTTGAATGGCTTGTATTTCCACTGCTAAATTAAAAAATTACCACAAATTTAGAAGCTTAAAACAACACATGGTTGTTCTCTCATAGCTTCCATGGTCAGGTGTACAGGCATAGTTTAGTTGGGTCTTTTTCTCAGCTTAGTCACAGCAATCTGGAAGCTAGACCAAGATTGATATCAAGACTTCCATCAGGCTGCAGTATAATCTATGTTGAGAGTTTAGCTCAGCTACTCCATGATATTGCTACTTTGGCATCCATTTTTGTGGCGAAGTGGCCTGCAGAGACCTTGAACTGATATGAGCCCCTCCCTGGAGCACATACCTTAGCTAACAGCCCCCAGAGTCCCAAGTAATTGTAAGTTCCTGATAAACTCCCCAGATTTCTTTGTGGTAAGAACTCTACCCCATCTCCCAGGAGATCCCCTTGTCCACTCCTTTGATAAAGCCCTATCAAAGCTTACCAAAACCCCACTCTTTTTGGTTTGAGGTGACTATTCCAGCCTTAGCAGGGGAACCCCAAAACACTCCACCCCATGGACTCTGACAGAGTGTGTGCCCCAGGGCCTGAGGTGCTCCCTCTGCCTGCACCCTGCCTTGACCTCCCTTTATGGCCCCTGGAGGTGTGCTGTGTACCTTCTCCAGAACCTGTAAATAATAAACTTCTCTATTTCACTTTCCCTTGTAGTCTTTTGTTGACCCATGGTTCATTATCAACACCCCAGGGCTCTACCTAACAAATGTTAATTTAACAAAGTCACAACCATCTGAAATCTAGACCAAGGAATAATCCACTTCAAGGTCCCTCAGGTTGTTGGCTGAATTTATTTCTTGTGATTGTAGGACTGAGGTCTCTGCTTTCTTCATGACCATCAGCCAGGCATCTAGAGACTGCTTGTAGTTTCTTTCCATGGGGCCCTTTCTAGACATGGAAATCTGCAACTTTTTTCTTCAGTTTGCTACTCATTGTTGGACTTCACGCCATTCCTGAAAGTTCTGTAATAATTTTCCATTTTACCATGAATTCAGTTGAAATCTTTACTTTAAAAATTAAAAGTAGGAACTTCCCTGGTGGTGCAGTGGTTAAGAATCCGCCTGCCAGTGCAGGAGACACGGGTTTGAGCCCTGTTCTGGGAAGATCCCACATGCCGCGGAGCAACTAAGCCCGTGTGCCACAACTTCTGAACCTGCGTGCCACAACTACTGAAGCCTGTGCGCCTAGAGCCCGTGCTCCGCAACAAAGAGAAGCCACTGCAATGAGAAGCCTGCGCACCACAAGGAAGAGTAGCCCCAGCTCCCCACAACTAGAGAAAACCCGCATGCATCAACGAAGACACAACACAGCCAAAAATAGATAATTTTTTTTTAAAAATTAAAAATAGTCTCCAAGGTGTTCTTCCGCAATCTTCCACCCAGATTTACTTGTTTTCTTTATTTTTCCTTGAATTATCACCTCAAAGTCCTCTCTTAGTGATCTTCATTGTCTTACTTCCACACCTTTTCCCAAAACAATGCCTTATGTGTGAAGATAAACTTTCACAACCCTTTTCCTACTGGGCTTGTCTAGCAAATCCCAATTTATTAATTAAAAGCAATGTCTAGAACTGAATGGCATAAATACCTCTCTCCTGACCAGCCTAAAAAGACCATTGAGGAAATGGACATTTTTCTGAGATTCTAAATCAAGACTACTATCTGTATTAAATGTATGTGGGAGACCATATGTAAAGTTTTAAATCTTCCTCTAGGGTTACTGTTCCTTTCTAGATTAACATCAATATTTTAGTGCTCCCTTACAATATCTTTCTTAACATTGAACATACTGTTTCTGACATAATAAACACTACAAAAAACAATGACTGAATTATTGTCTTCAGTAG